>NC_056748.1:715811437-715843937 GCF_019279795.1 Protopterus annectens
ACCTACAGACAGTGTGAGTATTGTTGTTATATGCATTGTATATCACTAGTTTTACAGGGTTTGTGTGTACATGCTAGTTTTGCATGGAATGCAGTCTGTCTGCATAGCTCTCAACTGTGGGCCTAGCCACATGATGGCCAGGGGACTGGCTGTTATGTTTTGTCTGTTCACCACACAGGTCTTGACTCTGATATATCAGTGGCATTCTCTCTATTGAGTGCTATAAGTACATGGCTACATACATTTGTGTTTCTGACTTCATATTCCTGAGCAAGAATATGTTACAACCAATCCTGTAACACCAGCAACTTTCACAGTGTATGACAGCAATATTGAAAATATGGCCCTGTGTTCTAGCCTCTGTCCTCCACCTATATACCAGGCTTTATCTCATGCAGTAAGAGGTTAAGTAGTGGTCTATCATCATTTAGTGCTGGCATTCCTGCTATCATTCCAGTGATGTTGTGGACTCTCACACATATTGTGGGGTAGGGTCCATATATATGAGGGCTACAGATGGACAAAACGTGTGTGAACTTGTACAGTCCAGAGGTCAGTGTATGTAACACTGTTACATGCCCTTGTAAGTCATTCTACGAGGGAGGGGTATGCACCGTTTTTAACCTAGGCTGTTACAACATGTGAGGGATATCAGTAGTAAGACACATGAAGGTATATGGCTGTACATTTTCATACATTTCACCATGGGAACAGTGGTGGGCTAGAGCTTACTGTCTTACAGACAGTTCTGCTTGTCAGCGTGATAGTGGTGTTTTAAGTTAAGCATTGTTATGTAACAGATACATTTTCATTGTGACAACTTAATTCTTTTCCCCCTAGGGGTTGAGTACAGAGTGTAAGTGGAGGCTGCTCAACTACATCTGTAATTAATTAGTGGTGATTGATTCTTATATTCCAGGCAAGTGTTTTTTTACTGTTGTACTATTTGAATGCCTTGGCCTGGACAGCAACATATGTTATGCTTTCAGATTACCAATGTTCTGTTTGAGAGTTGCATTACTCAGTTATTATGTATTTCATGCACCTAACTGCTACATGAAATGGCATAAACAACTGAAATAGTACACAAATAAACATTTTTATGTATTCAAACGTGTGTGTGGTACCATATCCTTTGGCTTGTCTGTGGGTATATGTTTCATGCAATAATTGTCTTTTCTATGAAAAAATTAAACACTGGCCATTTTAAAAGGTGGCAACTGTAGGAATACTGGCTGTTCGATATGCTGTGTACCCTCTAAGTATATATCTTCTTATACATATCTATAAGTAGTAATATATGTATATACGTATGTATGTGTATATACATACATATATATATATATATATATATATATATATATATATGTGTGTGTGTGTGTGTGTGTGTGTGTGTGTGTGTGTGTGTGTGTATAAATATGTATCATTGGAATGTTTACTGCTTCCACATTATACATTCCCTATGGTACGCAGACTGTTCTTCATGATATGTTATTGAAATCATCCTGACATCGTACAGCTGAGATGGATTACTGTTAACTTGTTGTGGCTATGTTGCGTAGGATCCTGGGTATAAGACTTGCAAGTGTTGGTTATTGTGTTGCAAGGCAGATCTGTTCAGCTGTAGAGGAGGAGATGATATCAATAATTACAAGAGGTACTTATTTTGGACCCCTTCACCTCCATTAACAGTGCTTTTGGTCATATTTTTATTTTTTGTGTATATATATATATATATATATGTATATATATATATATATATATATATATATATATATAGAGAGAGAGAGAGAGAGCTATAGATATATATATATATCTTTTTATATATATTGATATATATAAGATATATATATATATATATATATATATATATATATATATATATATATATATAAAAGACATATATATGCAGGCATACATATATATATATCATCGAAAAGCGCTTTCATTAAAGTATGTTAAAATAACACAAAATCTACTTGAATGTAGGGGGGCAAGCCTCCCCTGCATCCCCCAATGTGGGGGACTGTGCACCCCACACCTCCCTACTTTAATATTCTCATTCCAAGGTCGCACTACAGTGGGGAAAAGGGAATTTTCCCTTACCGCACCGTGGTATGACCAGAACAACAAGCATACTTACAAAAGTGCTGCTTTGGTGAACAGCACTTTCGCACAAGTATGCTCACCAAATTGGGATTCGGTGAAAGATGCAGTCAAGCATCTGTACGGATCCCATATATATATATATATATATATATATATATATATATATATATATATATATATATATATATATATATATATATGCATACATACACACATCTACATATATAAATACATTTCCCTTACTGTTGAATGACTGTGCTGGATGATATGCTTGAGAAAACAGCAGATTTGTTTACATTTGAAATAGCTTAGTGGTAAATTACTTTGGCTATAATATGCCGGGTCCCGGGTTTCAGACTTGCAAGGGCTGATTATTTTGTTGCTGGGCAGAACAGGGGCTGTTGGAGACAGAGTGATTAAGGCACTATAAAGCAGTTGCATGTGGGTTTGCGCAGAGCTAAGCGATGCTTACATGAGCTTAACTTAGCTTATGCCCGCTTACGCCTGCTTCCGGCCACTTAAACACATGCTAATTTCAAATAAAGAAAAAAACCGGAGATAGGAAATTGGTGAAATTGGGGCAAGCAGGGGGACAAACAAGAGGAGAAACAAGTAGGAATGTATAGGACGGGTGTAGGAAAGGACCATAGTTTTGCATTTCTTTGGCAGCAACAGCTGCTTTCAATGTGGGCAATTTAGAATTTGGAGCCTCACACCCTACAAGGAGGTGTGTGGGCATCATACAATATGGATGATTGGTAGGATTAGATTGCGTGATGGGTACATGTCTCTGGGCAAAATGCAGAGCTATGTATGGGACGTGATTTTTTGTGGGACAGATGGCCTTTTTCTTTTTCAGGTGAGAGTGGGATGTTAAGGAAGGATTATTGGTAAGTGTGGTGAGGGTTGTTTGGTAGGAGAGGTTGTATTTACAGACAGACAAGACAGCAGACAGGGGCAGTGTATGACACATGGGGGTAAACACCTTGACGGGGAGGGTGGCTGGGAATCTGAGGCTCATGAGCCCCCCAGATAGTAGTAGTGGCACTGATATCCCCACCCAGTGGCAGTCACCACTAGTCCTTCACAGCCCTGAAGGTGGCTGTGCTGGGCTGGAGGGGCCACCTGCCCCTCTAGCTGTGACAGCCTACCCTCCACCTGGTGCAGGTGGTGATCCAGCTCCATCTGGAGGATACTGTGCACCATGCCACAGACCTCGTCCCAGGTGACATCCTCACCTCGTCCCGAGGGTGGTGCAGGACCAGCAGATGAGGGAGGTCTGGGTTGGGTCCCAGACATGCTGGGACCTGGTGCCTCGGCCAGGTGGGGTGGGAGAGGCGGATCTGCTGGGATCTGCCTTCCCATATGTACTATGGGGTGGAAAATATCAATGAATATTGGTTAGTCATGCACAACACATTACAACATTAGTCAAAATAGCATGCATGGATATTCCCATTATTTTTATTTTTATTTATTTTACATTTGTTGACTGGGATAGTCCAACTGGATGCATGTCCATTTTTAATGGAGGCCCATGGAGAAAAGCTCCATTAAACCAAAACAGTGCAATTATAACAGTGCCATAGCAAAGAAAACCCATGCATATATGAAATAGCATTCAAGGTTGCAACAGTATGCCAGTTAGTTGTATGTCAGGCAGGCAATACAATGATTATTCAACAGGGAATATTAGTATGCACACAGTTTAAATAATGATAAACCAAATGGAACAACAGTCCCAACAGTAGAGGTTTGTTTAGGAACATACCTATGTTGGTTTCAGTGTGATGGTTGGATCAGTTGAGTGATGGGGGAAAGGGAACAGATTCAATCGACAACTGCTATCAACTATATTTGTCAGTACACTACTATTCACTACTCTACATTCTGACTGCACTTACACTCTACCTGGGCCATGGGGCTGCTATAGCACACCAACAGCTGTAGATTTTAACAGAGCAATTGTACCCTTATTTTAGTTATACACATCATACCTGTTACTATACCAAATTCTTTACCTGTGGGCCTGTGCAGATGAACTGTGTGCACATTACTTTGCTGTTTCTACACATATTTCAAATTTACATATTAGTTGCAGGCCCTGTAGTGTGTGTTGTGCCTTGCACATACATCTACTGTGACATTCTCTGTGTGCCGGTTTCTTGGCAACTGGGGAAACTATCCATGACAGCATGACACTTGAGGGGCTTGTATGGGCCATAGTGCAGAGTGTGAATGTCTAGCTTGCATCTATTTGTAGGACTGGGGCTGAGCAACACAGTAATTGTACACCTTTCATAGTTATATATATCATACTAGTATTTCTATTCAGATTTCTTTACCTGTGTGCCCTGTATGGAAAATGTATGTTTTGCAGTACATTGAACACAACTGAGAAAGAAAAAGTGCATGGAAACAGTACCAAAATCACTACAAACCAAAGCACGTGCAGAACCAGCAAACAAAATGCCTCTTCAGGTCAGTGAACCAAAAAGATTTATTTAAAACCACAAAACAATAACTTGCGTTTTTATCCTTAGACGTCATCAGAATGAATAGTTAACCAAGCTAGTAATCTCCTTAAATAACCCTCCCTTCCCACTGACAAAACAATTAACCAATTAAAACATTTAGTATAATTGAATGTAGTGCATTCAAAGTGCAACTGTAAAAATGCAACTGTAAAACTCCTAAAACAAATAGTTACTTGTTACAGTAACAGATTTTTTGAAAAGCAGATTTTAAAAAACATTGAATCACATAATTAATATGTAAATACATAAAATTCTGTATATTCTCAATATTGGAAATACTATCTACGTTACTTGGATGATATTTGTATGTTTTGGATTAGACCTGAGCAGAAACTAATAGAATTTATCGAGTACGTCAATAGTACTACTGATTTCCTTAAATTCACCCATAGCTTTTCTAGGGAACACTTACAATATTTGGATGTGATGATTGAAAAGATACCTGAAGTCAAAAAATTTAAGTCCAATGTTTACAGAAAAGTGACTTTTTCAAACTCCTACTTGTTTTACACTAGTGCCCACTCTTTCAAACAAAAGAAAGGAATTTTGAAAGGGCAGTTCATTAGGAGTAGTAGGATGACATCCCTTGATAGGGACTTCGACTTAGAAAGTAAGAAACTGAAAGATATGCTTTTGGAAAGAAATTACCCCCTTGCTTTAATAGACGAAGTATTGAATAAAGTAAAAAATGGGAGGGGGGAAATTTAGTCCCATCTTAGGGGTATTGGAACACACTGTAACCAACACAGAGAATACCCCTCCCCCAGACACAAATTGAAGTAGTAATTTCATCTTGAATTTCAGTACTGACACTTATTTGGTTAAAGACATTATTTCTAGTAATTGGGGGAAGTTTGGGGACTATTCTGACTTGGACTTGTTATTCAAGGACCCCCTGAAATTTACTTATAGGAAGGGGAAAAATATTAAGGAAATGTTGGAATATAGAAAACCAAAGCAGGGTACGCAGAAGAAAGGCACTTTTAAATGTGGGGCTTGCTCCCAATGCTAACATGTTATACAGAGGGAGAGTCTGTATTTAATGGAGAGGAACACAAAGTTAGAAACTAACACATTCTCAAACTGCGACACCATGGGGGTCATATATATCGCCATTTGTAAACCCTGTGGAGCCTTCTACATAGGAAAAACCGCAAGGAAGTTTAAGAGACGAATATATGAACATCTCTATGACATTAGTAAGCAAGACACTAATAATGCACTATTTAGACATACCAAACATTGTAAAGATGCAGTTTTTGTTTTTTTTTTGTCATAGAAAAAATAGAACAGGACCCTCAAGGTGGTCCCTGGGAGACAACGATAGAGTACAGGGAACTATTTTGGTAGTTGAGCTTGGAGGCCAGCAGCGAACCAGGCTTGAATGATTATATTTCTTTAGCCCCTGTCCTTAAACGTAGATCTGCTAAACTATAATGCCTTTATTTAGCATTATTTCTTGACCAGTAGTTGGCAGTGTTTTACTAGTTTACCACAGTGGTTTTGTTTCAACACAATTTAAAACTTTGGTGTAACACATCTTTTTTACTTATTTCTATTACATTACATTTGATGGCCTGCATTTTATGTATTTACATATTAATTATGTGATTCAATGTTTTTTAAAATCTGCTTTTTAAAAAATCTGTCACTGTAACAAGTAACTATTTGTTTTAGGAGTTTTTATAGTTGCATTTTTACAGTTGCACTTTGAATGCACTACATTCAAGTATACTAAATGTTTTAATTGGATAATTGTTTTGTCAATGGAAAGGGAGGGTTATTTAAGGACATTACTAGCTTGGTTAACTATTCATTCTGATGAAGTCTAAGGACAAAAACGCAAGTTATTGTTTTGTGGTGTTAAATAAATCTTTTTGGTTCACTGACCTGAAAAGGCATTTTGTTTGCTGGTTCTGCAAGTGCTTTGGTTTGTAGTGATTTTGCAGTACATTATTTTTTCTATTCAGATTGCAGTTTACAACTGTAGAGCCAGACTGAGATGTTAGTGGCAGTCCATGGATTCGAACCGTAGTGTGCATGCAAATTTAAACTTCAGCCTTAGTCTTTATCAGACTGAGATACTGGGGAGGTGTTGTGTGCTGTTTGTGGCATTTCTATCTAGTACATATTTTTGTGCACAGTACTTTTATTATGACATGTTGTATTATTTGTTTCCCATTTTCAGTACAATGTGCATACACAACAGACATTGGTGTCACTGTTTGTGAAACGTGCACATTAGCTGGATTACACATTTGACTGTTTTACAACTACATACTGCAATTTAGATTCCTGAGTACACAGTGTAGGTTTTAAGTCTGCATCTGTTAGTCTGCACCTGTTAGCCTTATACATTTTTCAGTACATTCACAGCTACATACAGCTGACATTGAAAGGTTAACATAGGACAATGCTGGCAGACAAACAAGTAAAACACATTCTGATGGAAATATGTACTGTTGCTTTTTTCAGTTATTTACATGCCCATTCTAAAGTATGCAGACAAGCAGTGCTAAATCAGTTCACCTCAGTTAATGCATTCTGCAGGATATACACATTTCTATTTTTCAGATACAAGTGAGATGACACACACCAGTGTTTGGGATCACCTTTATTAGTTTTGACATACATATCTGTGTACGACTCAGAGCTCCACAATTACTATTCCTGCATGTTCTGCACAGGGGAATGCTTTTCATTTCTAACTGTTACAGTAGCCCTGACATGGCACTTTCTTGGCAGGTTCACTCAGACACACTCATACATATTCTAATTTTCCTCTCCTGCATATTGTACCTTGTTTGCTACTGATATCTGTATTACAAGCAGCTAGGAATACTCCATTGTAACACTGGCAGCCTGACACGGGCATTTATTCCTGTCTTTTACAACACAATTATATATACAGGCAGTACTACCATAACTAAAATTTTGATTTCTTACTGCTAATAGTAGGGGGTATTCTGTATTCACCATACTGCCGATGCAGCCGGGCCAGTTGCTGGGCATGAGCCTCAACATTCTGGGACCTCTCTGCAGTAGCTGTAGGGGGAGACATCAAGCATTAATCACACCTGCACAGTCACAAGTTGAACTTTTTTCATACTTAGAGATAAATAAAACTGTATATTTACAGACAGGTGGGATATCCTGTGCTCGGGCTTTTTGGATCCACTGGTCCAAGAGTGCACCCCTCCTCCACTTCAGGTCATTATGGTGGTGATGAACCTGCTCACCAGTCTGGGGTGGCACTGGTGAGATCACTTGCAAGCAGGTCCCAGGTCTCCGCTTTGTACTGCAATACCTGGTACTGGCCCTGCAGCAGCCTGCCATTATGATTTTTAGCTAGGAGCCCAAACATGACCCTGGACTCCTGGATGCCCCAACCTTGTGCTCGGAAGAGAACACCTTCACCAACGCCAGACATTTTTGTCTTGCTGTGAGCAATCCAAAATGGTTATGGCTGTATTCCCGCCCATGCTGTTTAAATAGGGCAGTTTTCCCACACTTTTTCTTGATTGGCCAGTTTTAATATGCTGAACTATGCTTAGCTCCATGCAAATCCACATAGCAATGCTTACACCAGCTAAGCAGAGCTGAAATCAGGTTAGCAATGCTTGCACTAGCAAAGCATTGCTTAAATCTATTTTTTTCATTAAATTTATAAATTATTTTTTTACATTTATATTTTACATACTCCCACCCCTACTGTGCTATACGTGAGCCATATGATTGACATCTATCATTCAAATTCCTTAAAAGTTTATTAAATAATTTGGCAGGGGGGATTCAAACCGAGCATGTTCTACATGCTATACCATGGCAGTATCACTACGCTACAGCAGTTTGATGATGTTTTCTATCACAGTAGCACTTGTCTATCATTTTCAAGATTTCAGCCAGGCTAAGCATAGTGGTGCGTTCCACGCAAACAAGCGGCACGGTGCTTAAACTTTGGATTTATTTGATGAAAAAAATATTACTTTTTTTAAAATTCTGTTTCTTTCCTCTTGCCCTACTGCTTCAGTGCATGTAGGACAAGAGTGCATACATTTGGGGGTGTGCACTGAAAGGCTGCTACATTGTAGGTGTTTGTATTTTTTTTCTTTTTCAGTGTCCATGGACACTGAAATGTTAGCTACTTACATTTCAGTGTCTGCAAACACTCATTTACTATATAATATTAGAGCCAGGCTCTAATATTATATAGACTGACACTCATCTGTGTCAAAAAGTGTTGTATGACACTTTCTGAGTGAAAGGGGCATGTTACATGTGCAGGCACTGCTAATACCCCCCCCCTGCACTCGCTTCTGGTTCGTGTCCATTTAGATAAGATAGCAGTGCACCTTCATGTATATGGAAGGTGCGCTGCTATCCTAAATGGACACGAACCACTTCATGCAAGAATAGCCTTATTCTTGCATGGAGCTTCGTGAATCCTGGAGTATGTCTTTAATTCTGAGTTCCAGAAACTGATCCACACATACTTCAGATTTTTGGATGATATTTTTGTACTCTGGAAAGATACTGTTGAAGAATTAACTTTATTAAACACTTAGAGACTACTGCAAGTTTTTCAAGGTTTACTTTTCAGTACGACTGTGACAGGATTAATGGTTTAGATGTGTTCCTAAGTAAAGATAGGAATTAGAATAGTTTTACATCTACTATTTATAGAAAAAAGACTTTTTCAAATAGCTATCTGCACTTTGATAGTTGCATCCCTTATATCAGAAGAAGGGAATTGTTAAAGGACAGATGGTATAACTGTCAAGGCTGATAATTACAGATGAGGTTTTTGAGACCGAAATTCATAATTTGTGGGGTATGTTTAGAGATAGGGGTTATCCAGAAAATGTATTAATATCTGTTAGAAATTAAGTTTTCAAGGGTAGGACAACAAGATATGCCCCCCCCCCACACACACACACACTTTTAATCGTAAAAGTACCCGGCCTGATTTCAGAAATGGGATATACTAGATCTGAATTAGTACAAGAACAAAATAGAATGTCACCGTTTATAATACCATTTAGTTATGAAATAGCATAGCAAAGTATGTGGGAGCTTTAAAACAATTATAGAACCTGGTATTTCCTAGTGATGTGCAAGAAACCATTGTAGAAAAACCTATGGTAACTTATAATAAGGGTTTGAAGGTTGAGAACTGAAAACAAAAAAGAGGGACCTTTTATTAATTAAGTATACCATGTAAATTCTGTAGGTCTATACATGAAGGTCCTTACGTATTAGTGGAGGGTTTCCCATGTAGTCTGTAATTCCTGACAAATGTGATTGCAATTCCACACACATGGTATATGATGCCACCTGTAGAGGTTGTATGGAATTTTATGTAGGGAAAACAATTCTGAGACTTAGCGTATGAGTGAACAGCTTTATGATATTAAAAAAATGTCAACTTAACAACCCTCTGTATAAACATTCCACTACATGTTCAAACTTCAAGAGATTCACTTTTTTATTATAGACCAGGTTCTTAGTTCTGCTAGAGGGGGAGATGTTGACAATAAACTGTTATTAAAAGAGTTGACATGGCAACTGAGATTAAATGCATGCCAGCCCCCGGGATTAAATAATTCTACATCCATTATAAGTGTATCAAATATTAGAACAAGTAGATTGTGAAGGTTATTAGGTATTAGAAGTATCAAAAATAGTATATTTAAAACAGTATATTTATTATATTTACAATAGTACATTTATAATTTATGTAGACTTTATTGTTGTATGGGGGAAATAGTATATTAGAACATAACTGAAAGTAATAGCATTGTTGTGTCTAAGTATATAGTTTTGAATAACAACATCTTCCTATTTAATGACCATATTTATGCACAAACATGGGGAGTAGCCATGGGCACTCCCTGTGCTAATGCATATGCAAACTTGGCTATTCATCAGTGGGAGAAGGAATTTATCCTTAATGATGCTAGATTTAATAACATCATTTTATACAGACGTTTTGTGGACGACATCCTGTTGTTTTGGAATAGTGATGAGGATTCACTACATGAATTTGTAGCATATATGGAATCCACCACCACTTTTTTAAGTTTCACATATGAATATTCCATTTCTAGTGTGAATTTTTTGGATATTACCATCTCTAAGGATGTTAATAACAGAATTATTACTTCACTGTACAGGAAGCCATGCTGGAGAAATGGTATTTTACATTTTGACAGCATGCACCCACGCCACATTTTTCGAAATGTAGTAAAAGGCAAAATGGTCAGAATATCCAGGCTTTGTAGTAATCAGGGTGATGTATTGAGATTAGTAGATTTTCAGAAGAATTGTTTCGTGGATAGGAGCTATCCCTTAAATATGGTGAATAATTTAACTGTGACAGCACTGGAAACTCCTGTTTATAGGGGAGCAGGAAGTTATAACCATCATTTTGGAAGGAATAGGATACAATTACCTTTTGGACTTAAATATACGAATGATGTGGATCACATTATGAAAATTATAAAGAACAACTGAAAGATCTTATTTCTTGATTCTGGGTTGTCACGAATAGTGGGTAACAAACCAGTTTTTAGATTTAGTAACAGTTTAAACCTCAAGAGACTATTATGTAAAGAAAAAAATGAACTTTCAGCAGTTGGACATTAGAGCGAGATACAAAAAGGGCACATACCCTTGTAAAAAATGTTGTATATGTAAACACATATCTACAACTCAGACGTTTGAGGTTCCAGGCATAAATATGGCTTTTAAACCGACGTTTTATGCCACTTGTGACACCAGGAACGTCATATACCTAGCTACTTGTGATCTATGCGAAGCATACTACGTAGGTATGACTTCACGAAGGTTTAAAGATCGTGTTTACAATCACGTGTATGACATTAGGAAGGGAAATCTTACCAATGTTTTGGCCAAGCATTGCCAACTATTCCCCCAGCATGTATTTAAATTTAGGGTGATTCAAGTAGTGAATCAGAACATAATAGAAGGAGACCCTATAGGCACTCTTGAACTGTATGAGCTTAGATGGATATTAAATTTAAGAGCCCACATAGAACCAGGTCTAAATTCAACACTCAGTATTCGACCGGCTCTTTTAGGATCTATGTGATGTTATATGTATAAGTCATTATTTATTATATTTATATATTTTTATTACACATCATTTTTTATTACACATTTTTACATGATTTTTTAAATGTTTTTTTGATATTGTGCATGTATTGTTTAATATTGATTCAATACATTGCTTATTATATTTTATATTTTAGATCATCAAATGGTGAATCTTCTATTTATAATTTATATTTTTTACATGGAATTACGTTCAGATTTAGTACATATTGTAGGTGTTTTTATGTATTTAGAATAGGTATTAGGCACATACTTTTATGGACAGGTTATTCAGATTTATTAATTTAACTAGTGTATTATAATTATTTCATAACAATATATGTTGAGTGCTATGTTATCATTATTCAAACAATGTGTATTTCGATCATTACATTGACACAATGAATTTAATGGGGTAGTAATGTGGGCATTTGGATTAAATATAAACATTATTTTAGCACATCTCTTTTTTAGAAATTAGGAGAAGTTTCAATGGATCTATTCGTGACTAAAATGTTTTCTCCGTAGGTTCAGAAAGGCACTTTTATTAACTGCATATTCTTGGAAAATATTTAGGATTATGGGATGTCATCCCCCTTTTAAAAAGTTTTTAATAGATCACATTAATTGATGTATTTAATTGAGTAATTGATGCTAGCTTTTGTACTTAAAGGCTGAAGTTTTGTCATTGATTATAACCTGATGAAGCGCACCGGGATGGTGCGTAAAAGCGCTTGTTCTTCTTTTCTGTGAAATCAATTAAACTCTGGATTTTATGTCGTGGTGGTTCCTTGCAGTTTTTTATCTGTCTAAGTATATTCTGTAAAGAATATATGTTTTCGGTAAGTTAATTATATGTTATATAAGGTCAGATTTAGATTAAGTTAATGCCCACATCAGTAGATATCAAGTGTTTTTTTTAATGTTTTTAAAACAAAATATTTTAATTAGTTTGTTTTATTTATTAATACTTATGTACTTTTAATTATATACAATAGTACTTTAAATATGCACGATTAATTTGAGTTCTTAGATCAGCTCTGATCAGGGGATTTTTATTTAAAAGTAAGGAAGAGCTGATTGGTTGTATCTCTGATGAAGTCCTGTCATTAAGGGATGAAAGCTTTTAGTTCCAATTTGGAAGTTTATTTAAATAAAGTGGTTTATATCTTGTGGAGCTGTATGTTGATATTTTGTTGTTTTTGATCAAAAGAAAGTATTCACAAGAATTTGAACTAGAATTTAACTTTGACATCCAGCGGGTAAATTGGATATGGATGTGAGTATCTATTCATGCAGCGCCTGCTGGACTTCTGTAATTGGTTAATAGTCCTACTTCTGTAATTGGTTACTAGTCCTTTCATTTGTTCTGTAAGATTGGAGGTATCATGAGAAGCATTGAGGCCATGAGGCCCAAAATCCTGAGGTAGTCCCTCTCAGTGACTGAAGTCCGAGTGGAAAACATTAGAAATAGATCTAAACAACGCTGTATTTTTTTTTCTTGTGGAAGAAAATCTCTTTGAACTCTGGTGTTTAGTTGACATCCAAGGGACACAATCCTGTGTGAAAGAATCAAGAAAGACTTTTGAGATTTTTCTTAGAATCAAAGATTGTGTAAGAGATCTCTCACTCAAGACAGAGATTCCTGACACATTGAAAAAGTCTCTACAAAGATAATGAGGTCATCTAAATATGGAAAAATGTGGATACCATGTAGCCTGCAATCAGCTGTAACTGGAGCTAGGCAATTTGTGAAAACTCTTGGTGCAATGGATAGTCCAAAAGGTAAAGTAGAGAACGGATTATGTGATCCAGACACACAAAACTTTAAGAAATGTCTGAAATTTGGATGAACAGGGATGTGATGCAAAGCATCTTTTATGTCTAATTTTGCCAGGGAACTTGAAAGTTGAAGAAAAGATGACATGCTATGAAGTGACATCATTCTGAATTTGGGAACTATCGCAACTAGGTTTAAGAAAGAATGATACAGAACTGGTCTCCAAACATTCTCTTTCTTTAGCACTAGAAACATCCTTCTTCCCCACCTGGGAAGGAAGAAATGGTTCTATCACTCTTGGGGGCAGCATGTGTGGAAGGCATTGAATCCTTGCACTGCTGGAGTACTCTCTGAGGCTTAAATTATGTCTTGGTAATAGTACAGATGTCCACGTTCTCCAAGGTGAGGAGAACTTGGAGGGAAAATATATATGTTTTCAGGATACAAAACTCTAATGCTAGACCCCAATGTTTGCTACTACATCCACTACACCAATAACCAGCTTACCCCAATATATATGTGTATGCATGTGCCATGATGTGCCATTAGGTACAACCTGCTGACAATGAAAAAATTATGTCCCAGTAGGTACAGTTGCTTTGCCAATGCCTTCCCAGGGTATGCTGATATATACATTTCATGAATATCTATTGCATCAGATAAACTCACATTCAAACAAGAAATCTGTTTCACACAAGACAAAATGGTCATCAAAATCACAGCCATTAGAAGATGCACAGTACAGGTAGCTACACAGTCAGAATCTAGGGAATGTCACAGTAGATCTATACATGTGCTGTATGGGGCAACTTAGGTGTCACAAAATCACACTGATAGAACCACAGACAGCATGTACATCCTCCCCATATTACGCAATGACATGCTGACACTTCCACATCTGCAGAGGAGGCATTTTCACCACTATTTGTAGATGCTCATTAGTTTCTGTATCTATGACTCATTGACTGCTGTGCCAGGATACATAAAGAGGCACTAGAGTCTGGTGATCTGCCATATCAAGGTCTGTGTTGAATGGAATGTGAGTCTTCATGACTATGACCATGACATTTATAGTATTAGAAAAATAGACCCCCACAATACTTTGGCAAAACCCATTGTTAACTACCCGGGTGACCATTTTAAATTTAAAGTTATAGATCAAGTCTCTAATGAAGAGAGGGGTGAGCCTTGGACTCTCAAACTAGAGGAAAATTAATTATTATCCCAATTAAGGTTAAATGCACACCATTTTCCTGGGCTGAATGATGATTGCTCTATTCAATGTATGTTGAAATTAAAGGGTTTGCAGAGATAGACCCTTAGTGGCTCTATTTGGGTTTTACTTCAATACATCTGATTTTAAAGTATTTTTATTATACTTCCCTATTTGGTTATTTATTTGTGAACAATTAATATAATTCTTTTTGTAATATTGTTTGTTGATGCTTCATTTTATTTCTTGAATTTTTAATTGTATTTTAGAAAAAAATGGAGGTATTTCATCATGTGATTACCGCTTCTATCATGTGACTATCTTTGAGAGTATTTAAAAGACTTCAATTTTACTGCTAGTATTGTCTGAAGGCATTCTATCAAGTGACTGAAACGAAAGCGGAACAACTGTTGCATATCTACTCAAGTCTAGTGCCTTTCCTTATTTTTGTACTGGTTTAAAATATGTATGTAACTGTTTCTGCAATGACTATTTTTTATTCATACATTTGTGCATTTCTTAACTGGGGTAGACAAGCTGAGCCAAAAATAATCCCCTTTTTCAGTAGTAGTCCAGGGAACAAAGCTCCATCATGAAAAATAATATACATGCTAACTTACAGAGACAAAAAACAAATAATCTCTCTTTCTATCTATCTATCTATCTATATATATATATATATATATATATATTTTTTTTTTTTTTTTTTTCAAAATTAAAATTGCATTTTGATACTTGAGTAAAATAATGTAATTGTAACTTTGACAACAGAGAGGTAAATGCAAAGATAATTGAAGTTGTACAAATGTACCAAGCTGGAAGTACTGCTGTCTTTTGACAGCCGAAAGTCATTTGGAAAATATAAATAACGCAGTAATAACAGTCAGATTATGTCAAGTTTTCAGTATTTTTGTGGTTGTCACTTCAGTTTATGTTATCTTTATATAGCTGGTTATTAGTATACAGAGGAACAAGTAGCAGTTTCTAGAATACTTCTAAACTCCAACTTTTTCCAAAAAGCCATAGATGAAGCCAAGGACCTAATAGACTGGGCCTTAACCTTGACCTTGCATGGAATCATTTTGTTATGGTGAGTATAACAAAAGGTAGTAGACTTAGACAACTATTTGGAAATTATTTGTTTTGACACAGGTTGTCCTTTCTACTTATCTGCACATAAATGAATAATTGATAGATTCATTGTTACTTCCCATACAAGTGTTACCTATCCATTAGGGATCTTTGTGGATAGGTTGGACAGAAATTCTATGATGGACATTGATCACATATTAAGAGACTCATGGGACTTCCTTTCCAAGATCAAAGCAGATTATTATTCTGACTTGGTTTGTTTTTCCACAATAGATGCCATGGAGCTTTTTACATCTATCCCTAATCAGGAAGGATTGGAATTATTTCAAGAGGCTCTGTTAGAGAAAACTACCTTAAGGGGTTAATTTTAAACTTCATTATGTTGATCATGGAGGTCATACTGAAAAACAACTGGTTTGTGTTTGAAGGGGAATACTTTAGACAACTGGTTTGTTGTCTAATGCATCAGATAAACTCACATTCAAGGGTGTAGCAATGGAGGCCAGTTGTGCCCCATTTTTTGCCAGTCTTATGATATATTCCTGGGAAAGGAAATATGTTTTGACTAGTCCTTTTCAAGAAAATTGGCACTGTTATTTGAGGTTTTTAGGTGACATTTTTATTCTGTGCAAGGTTCCTAGTAGACAAGAACAGTTCTCAGACTAAGTCAATGGCAACTGTGATCATTTAAGTTCACATCTAATCACTCCGATGAAAGTGTGGACTATTTGGATGTGACATTGTGTAAAGATGTGGAAAACAAAAAATTCAGTTCTAAAATTTACAGAAAACCTACATTCTCTAACGATTATTTAAATTTTAAAAGTTGCCACCCTGGGCATGTAAAGAAAAACATCATTAAGGGCTAAATGGTCAGGGTGGCAAGGATGTGTTCCGAATTGGAGGTTTTTAGGTATGAGGTGGGAACTCTTGTTCAGTTCTTTTTAGATACATGGTACCCAAGAGACTTGATTATCAACACTCGTGAGCAGATCACTGGTGGTTGGTGTACTCGGTACACACCTTTGCTGGGTATTCCCCTTGTGAAAAACAACTCACAGGTTGACAAAGGGTCATATGTTCAATCTATGGTTCTAACATACAGTGACATTAGTAGTAAGGTGAGACAGATATTGGAGAAGAACTGGGTGATATTCAGGGGTAATAGTGAGATTTTCCAGAGTGTTGGTAATAGCTCTAGGTTTGTGTATAGAACTGATTTTAACTAGAAATACTTGTTGGAGCACCCAAAGACCACTGAGAATCTAAATTTTAAAGGTACGATTAAATGTGGTGCCTGTGGTTACTGTAGGTACATTCTGGAAGAGAGCGACATCTCTGTGGGGGACCCTTCTATGAAGGTCAGACTAGCCACAGGAAACTGTGGGTCAAGGGGTCTGGTATACATTGCACTGTGTAGAGGATGTCAACAATTTTATATTGGGAAAACTGAGAGACCCTTTCGAAAATGTATTTACGAAAACGTATACTCCATAAGAACTAAAAATGAAAATAATGGTCTATTTAGGCACCTAGAAAACTCTCCCCTTTGCACAGGATTCCAATTTGGTATTTTACAGATAGTGAAAGAAGACATTGGGGGGCATTGGCAAAATAAACTGGAAACAATATAATTTTTTTGGCAACTAAGGTTAAATGCCAACACTAGTCCAGGTATCAATAATTGCTGTTCTATAATGCCTATTTTGAAAAATAAGTATACCATTTTAACATGACTGTTTTAGTTCCTGATTTTAAACCATACTGGACCTTTAAGTTGTGATGATGTCACTAATTTTAATTGATGGGAAGTGCTGGATTTACTATTTAAACCATTTGTAGCTTTGTATATGTTGTTCTGATGAAGTCCTGAATTTCCATGGATGAAAGTGCTTGACTGGAGATTTGTATTCGTTTTGTATTGAATTCTATTCTGTGAAGTACCATTAAACTTTTCCTACTACAGGTGGTTTTGGGATATTTCCTAAGAGGTAGTTGAGTTTTATAAAATTGAGAAGGAGTAGATACATACTTTGTTTTCTGTTTCTTTTTGACAGTAAAAACGGGGCTAACCATATGTTAAGAGAAAAGTTTTAAAAACATACTGTTATTTGTCTTTTTCCTCTTCTTGCAAAGTGAACATGTTATTTGTTGGGATATGCCTATCGAAGATGGGCCTCATCTGTGAACAAAATGCAGCATTGCTTATAAACCTGAATAATAACTGTTTTCTGCTTTTCAGAATAAAGAGACTTGGTTATAGCTTAGTGAAGCCTGGGATAAGGACGCACGGCCGAGTAAGAGTTAATTTACTGAAGCAGGCTGTGTGTCCTGAAATATTTGAGCTACCATTGTTGAACTGAACATTCTGTACTTCTTGAACATTCTGCACTAACTGTTGGTTTGAGGTAATTTTTGATAAACATGTTTACCACAGGTGTTTTCCATAGCCAACTGTCAATGGTCAGAAATGTAACAAAAAGTTGTTTTGCTTGCAGTATAAAAGTTGATGTCAGTAAACAAGTTGACCAGAGGAGGAGATCATCTTGGCCAACATGTTGTGTAATCTGGTTAGCTGCTAATAAAGACGTTTTTCATCACCTGAGGCAGATGTGACTCGTTTGAATTTTTCTTCTGACATTTTGGTCCTTCGGACCGGAAACCTCTACGAAGATACAGATCAGACCGACAGAGAGACCGAAAAACCTGTGCAGGTGAGGGTTTCTCATCTTAAGATTCCCTCGACTGAAAGCCCTCCGACTGATTTGTCGTTGAGAGGAGGCCGGCCACTCTCTGATCCCTATCTGAGGGACGGTTTCCGAATGAAAAGGGGAAACGGAGTCTCATCTGGTTCAGGTAGGATGAAAACTAAATTTTCTTTTAATTTAATTTAATCTTGTCAACAAGGGTTTTATTTTTAGTTAAGGGTGGGTAGGATTACTTGTTAAGATTATTTTGTTAGGATCACCCATTAAGATAGCCCCATTTTAAGCCCTGTAAAATAACTTTGATACAGTCCTAAAATAAGAAATCTAGGGGAAACATGGGTTCGAGTTGCTGCAAGTGTGAGAGTGATGTCTGTTTAAATGTTGATGCTAAGTATATGAAAGGTTTAAACAAAAATAATGTTAAATTTTTGAAAAAGTGGAAGTTGAAATATGATTTTGATGGTACACTGAATAAGAATGCCTGTGCAAAATTGGTTAGAGATTTGAAAAGAGATGCGGGAACTAGAACTAAAAAGCAAAGACAATTGGGATTTCCCCAAGCACAAAAATGGTTAGAAGAAGCAAATAAACGAGCTATAAAAGAAAAACAGTGCCAGGAAAAAGAAAAAAATAAATCAAAAGGGATCACTGGTGCCAAGTGGAAAAGTAGCTTTATTTTTAGATAAGGAGGATGAGCATACAGTTTGTGCGGTACAAAGGCAGGCAACTGCCCCAACGTATGGGGAAATTGCTGCAGAACCTCCTCAATATCAGTCTGAAGATGTGGGATCTGTACAGCAGGGTGGGTTATTGGCTGCTCAAGGAAGTGTTGTGACCCCTCCAATTTACCCGCAAATTCCCGTAGTACCCAAGATTGCTTTGCAACAGGTAGACCAACCTATGCAGTTAAGGTCAGGACCAGCAGGGCAAGGACATTGGGCTATTAAACTTTTTGACTACTCAGAAGCTCTTCCCTTAATACAAGTTGCAAATCCACAAGCAGGGGATGTTGGACAAGAGCCAATTATTTTAGCTTATCTTCCCTGGGCTAGAGAGGATATAAAACGAGCTACAGATGGTATTCCTCATCCCAAGGTTAATTTCCAAAAGTTTTCTGAGGACATAGTTGGTATGCATTTAAGTTATCATCTAAATGGTTTAGAAGTAGAACAAGTAGTGCGACAAATCCTGGGTCCAGATTGGCATTTAGTTTGTGGTACTTGGACATGTAAGGCAGATGACGGCACTACATTAAAGCATAATTCTGGGGTGTTAGACACGAGTCACTGATCTGTTAAAGAGAATTTCTGATAAGTGGCGTCCAAGAGCAGATTGGACAGGAATAAATCAGTGCATCCAAAATGATGATGAATCTGTAGATCACTATATTGTAAGATTGACAGAAGTGTTCAATAACCATTGTGGGAATGGTGATTCCGCAGGATCAGACCAATGATAGTCCGTATGAACAACAATTGAAAAATGCTTTTCTTAAGGGTTGTAGGGCTCCGATAAGTAGTTTTATAACTAAGCATATGGTAGATCATAGAACATGTAGACTGCAACCTTTGTTTGAATATGCATGGCATGCTGAGCGACATTTCAATTTAAAAAAGAAAGTACAAGTGTTAGCAGTAGGGGATGATGGTGGTATATTCTTGGTACAAGACCAAAGGGGGCAAGGGCGCCGTGATGGCATAAAAAAACGTAGGGGCCCGAAATGGGACACGTTAGATGAACCGGGTGGACATTCAGAGGAATATGAGGGAAGGTTAAAATGTGGAGAATGTTTTAAGTATGGTAGACGTGGGCACTTTGCTGCTGACTGCGAAGAGTGGCAACACCCCCCACAGCTTACGAACAAGGGCTCCGCATGACTATATGATAGTAAAGGAAGGCGCCAAATTCATTATTGTGATTATTGTAGAGAAGAAGAAAGTGAGAATGATTGTGATGATGATGAGGCAGACACTCTCTGAGATGAATGTCAGAACACTCATAAGGAAGGGCGGGATTGTGACTGTGAAGTCATAAACCTGGCAAACTTGGGTATTGCTATGCATCTAGATCAAAAACCCATGATAGAGTTTTTGGTTGAGGGACAAAAAGTGGAGTTTTTATGTGATTCAGGTGCATTGCGTACACTTTTGGGTCCAGCAGTTCTGCCTCCGAACTGCGAAACAGATGAGTTTGTCCTTGTGAAAGCAGCAAATGGGAAAATCTGTAAGGAACCACTGTCTCATCCTGTATTGTTCACAGATCCGCAAACAAACCAAACTGTTAGGTGTAGGGCAATTATATCGAAAGTTTATCCAGTTAATTTGCTGGGAAGAGATTTGATGCATTTGTTTGGAATAGTGGCAATTCCCACACCTAAAGGCATTGAGGCGAAAAGGTTAGCGGATGGCTTGGTGGTACAAGGAGTACAAGACTTGTTTTACTGGTATAGCCAGGACTTGATTTCAAAAGGGTCGGGGAGGGTTGATACAGATTTGATCAACCTAGCTTTAAGTAAATCTAGGAGCGGTTCACCGCAGGTTGAGGTGCACTTACATTGTACAATGTTCTATAGAAAGGCCCCTGGACCGGATAAAGAATTTGAAAAAGAATTCTTTAAGTACAAATGTGCAAGGATAATTTTGAATGATATGTTTTGGGATATGCAAGATAATACAGTAGTGACCTGTACTTTGACCAAGGAAATGAGTTCTTTATATCGCTCAGGTTATAGCCCACATATTTCAATTACTAAAGCGGTGGGGAAACATTGGGTAGATTTGGCAAAAAAGGTAACGAATTGGGACACAATGTCCGAAAGTCAGTTGAAGGATCAACAGATCCAGGTACAAAGATTAAATTGGGTGACTTGGGCACAACCAAGTGTGCACTTCAGGGATGACAAAACAGAAATGGCATGACAAATCCTTCTAACTCAAGAGGAAGATGCGTTAAGTGCCTTACCTGTAGATTTATGGTCAAAAGGTAAAGGGGATGTGGGACTGATGAAAACAGCAGGTGAAGTTTGTATAACTCCAAAGTCAGGTTTTAGACCTCGTAAGCACCAATACCCGCTAAGTAAACAAGCAGAGGAAGGAATTAAGCCAGTTATTGAGCAGCTAAAACAGGTAGGAATTCTTGTTGAATGCCCAGATTCACCCTGCAATACTCCGTTGTTTCCTGTAAAGAAACCGGATGGGTCATGGAGGTTGGTTTAGGATTTACAAGCAGTTAATTCAGCTGTGATCCCAAGAGCACCGGTGGTCCCTGACCCATATACATTACTTAATGATTTACTACCTCAGAATAGATATTTTTCTGTCATAGATATAAGCAATGCTTTTTTCTCCATACCACTACATAAGAAGAGTAGATTTTGGTTTGCATTCACTTATCAAGGTAAAAGATACACCTACACCAGATTGCCACAGGGTTATTGTGAGAGTCCGACAATATTCACACAAGAAATGGCTGCGAATTTAGCTCAGTTTGTTCCCCCAGAGGGAAGCCAGGTTCTGTTGTATGTAGATGATATTTTGTTGGCCTTACCCACTCAGGAAAGTTGTATAAAGGATACCCTTGCCCTTCTTAGTTTTTTAGCTGAGCAAGGACATAAGGTAAGTAAAGAAAAATTACAATTGTGGAAAGCACAAGTAAAGTACTTGGGTTATTTAATTTCGCAGGCAGGTAGACAATTGGAGAACAAAAGAAAACAAGCAATTCTTGAGGCACCTATGCCCACAACTAAGCGGGAGATGATGTCCTTTTTAGGTGTGACTAATTTTTGTAGAAGTTGGATCCCTAACTATGCTGAGGAAGTAGAGCCATTGACCGCACTAATCTATGACACTCCCATGGCAGCTAAGAATAATATACAGTGGACAAATACGGCAATACAAGCATTTAATAGAATTAAGCAATTGATAGCAGGATCCTCTGTTTTGGGTTTTCCGAACTATTCTAAGCCATTTATACAAATGGTTCATTGTAAGGGAGGATATATGACTTCGGTTCTGGTACAAGTACATGGGGATAAACAGAGACCGATAGCTTTCTACTCCTCCAGATTAGATCCTGTTGCAAGGGCATTGCCGCATTGTGTCAAGCTGTAGTGGCAGCCACCATGGCAGTACAAGCCTCAGCATCATTAGTTTTGTTTCACCCATTACAATTGCGGGTTCCACATTCAGTAACTACTATACTTTTGCAAGATAAGGTAACCTTTTTATCTCCTAGTCGACATTTGTCATGTATGACAGTGCTGCTGACACAGCCTCATATGACCATAGAAAGATGTACTGCTTTTAATCCGGCGACACTTTTGCCGACTCCAGAAGAAGGTACTCCACACGTTTGTTTAGAGAGCATTCATGACAAAGTACTTCCCCGACCAGATTTAACAGATATTCCATTGATAGATTCTGATCTCGTTTTGTTTGTAGACGGATCAGCAAAGAAGGACACTGTAGGAAAAACACTAGTAGGGTATGCTGTCACCACAGAAACTGAAGTTTTGGAGGCAAAAAGATTGTCAAACATTTATTCTGCACAAGCAGCTGAGTTGGTGGCTTTGACTCAAGCTTGTACCTTAGGGGAGGGTAAAAAAGTGACAATTTATACAGATAGTCAATATGCTTTCTCCACTGTAAATGTTTTCGCTCAACAATGGAAGAATAGGGGAATGGTTACTGTGACAGGCAAACCAATAAATCACAGAGATTTAATTTTACAGTTGTTAGATGCAGTGCAACTACCACTTCAGATAGCGATATGTAAATGTTCTGCACATACCAATAGAAAAGATCCTGTCTCCAGGGGAAATGCCCTTGCTGATATGGCTGCAAAAAAGGCAGCTCAAGAACATTATTTGCTTTTACATGACAATGATTTAGAGCCCAGACACCTCTTAGACTTAGAGACACTAAAAGTAATGCAAACATTGACAACACAGAAGGAAAAATGTCGTTGGGTGAAATATGGTATCACTCAACAGGATGGGTTGTATAGGGCATCAGATGGCAAAATGGTATTACCCTCAAACCTTTTTAGGTATGCGGCATTGGTTAGCCATGGACCAGCCCATGTAGGAGTACAGACGCTGATTCAAATAGTGTCTAAGGTGTTTTGGTGTAAGGGGTTTTCAACTTATGCAAAGCAATTCTGTTTATCTTGTTTATTGTGTGCAAAGTATCATGCTCAGGGGGGAGTTAAAAAGTCTCAGCAGGCATTCCCTACCCCTCCATATCCATTCCACACACTCTGTATGGACTTTATTGAATTGACACCCTCAGAGGGAAAAAGGTTCTGTTTAGTCATTATTGATGCTTTTTCTAAATGGGTAGAAGCTTTTCCAGTAAAGCACCCGAATGCACAAACAGTAGCAAAAGCTTTTAACTACAGAAATAATTCCCCGATTTGGTTTACCAAGACGCATTTACAGTGATAATGGGTCTCATTTTGTTAACCAGATTGTTCAGAAGTTGGGTCAAGTGTTTCAAATTGATCTCAAGTACCATTGTGCTTACCATCCCCAGTCAGCTGGACTGGTGGAAAGACACAACAGTGTCTTGAAGAGTAAGCGCCACAAACTGATGGCAGAAACACATAGATCATGGACTGCGTGCCTTCCTTTGGCACTCCTGTATATGCGAATCTCACCCTCCTACAAAGGACTTACACCATTTGAACTTTTGTTTGGGAGACCATATTACGTCCCGCAGTAGCAAGAATTGTTGCCAGCGGAACGTGAGGGGGGGGTGAGGATCTAGCAGATTATATGAAGAAGCTGCTAAATATCAAGTCTCTTGTAACCAATGACTCCTTTGCAGATTCTAGAAATGAAACCTTGTTAAGCGTGGCACCCGGGGACTGGGTGTGGATCCGAATTGTGAAGAAAAAGAATTGGTCATCCCCCAGGTGGGAAGGCCCATACCAAGTACTTATCTCGACACCTACGGCTGTAAAGATCGCTGAGAGGACTTTGTGGATTCATATCACCCACTGTAAAAAAACTCAAGACTTTTCCTTCTGCCATAGATATTGGTCAAACTTCACCGGACCTCTGAGTGCAAAGTCTGGCTACAAAGGGGGATTAGCCCAATAGGGGTTAGTTCGTCTCAAACCCAGTGAAGAAACCAATGGCGTGAGGTAGTCCTTAGGGAGGATGGCCATGTTCAGCTGGTACTTGAACTGTTACATGATGATGATTTTGGTGGCGAAAGTAAATATGTCCATACGAGAAGGAACAGTTGCAAGAGAAAAAGGAATGGTGGTGCTGCAAGCGCAAACAGGTGTTACTACTGTGTTTAAGGTGAAACTTTGTGAAGGAATTTTGGACTGTTCTAATGGAACAATGATGATTTCTTGACTCATGCAAAATATTTGTGCAATAGAGACTGTACGTCCTGGTCAAATGTTTGGTGGTCAACAGATGTGAATGGATGGGAAACAAGTGGTGCAGTGATACCAGAGAAAGATAAAAGCTGGCAACAAAGAATAAAAATTGTGCATTTCCAAGGTACCAAAGTAATTACTATAACCATTGTGTCACCATAAGAAAGTGATTCAGGAGTTTATGGAATCGGAGTGTCCCTTCCAATTGGAACTGATCCTTTGGGGACCCTCCAACTTAAAGTACAAAGCCTTAAAAATGCTACAAGTAAAGCAGATTTTGCCTTCACAGAAGAAGAACAATTGTTACTCGAGACGGGATTCGTACACCATAATGAATGGTTATCTTGGGTTAGATATAGTACCTGAGAGGCACATCGTGAGAACTGTGTTTCTTGTGCTGAAGGTAAACAGCAACTAGCAACAGTCCTATTGATGTGAGATGAAGGTAACCTAACGTGTCTGTTAAAATTATTCTTCAACAAAACTGAAGATAAATGCAAAAATGAAACTCAGCGTTTTCCAGTCATAAGCAAAGTTGAGAAACTGCCTGCAGCGATTTCCTATCCAGGTTCGTATAAGTGCATTTCCAGAGATGGCACAGGGAAGAATTATGGCAATATGGGACAGAACTATTGCAATGTTACTGTGAATGGCAATAAGAATCCATTTCTGGAGAACCAAACTCATAGTTTAGCAGACGTATGGTGGTTATGTAGAGACAACAAACTTGGATCAAGGCTTACGATTCCCTGGAAGGGAACTTGTGCACTTGTAAAGTTAATTCTGCCATTCTACATTTTCCCAGTTCCAGCAAGCAATTTCGTAAGAGAACCTGAAATAAAGCCGAAGTGGTTGAGTAGGAGAAAAAGAGAGGCACCGAAGCAATCCTTCAATAATGATGTCTACATCGATAGCATTGGCGTACCAAGAGGTGTACCTGATGAATACAAAGCAATAAACCAAATAGCAGCTGGTTTTACATCCATCTTTGTCTGGATTCAACCTAATAAGAATGTGGACTGGATCAACTTCATTTACTATAACCAGCAGCGTTTTGTGAACTATACCAAAGATGCATTAAAAGGAATTGCTGAACAACTAGAGGCCACTTCGCAGGTGGCATGGCAGAATCAAATTGCGTTGGATATGCTCCTGGCCAAAGAAGGAGGAGTTTGCAGGATGTTTGGGACTTTCTGTTGTACGTACATTCCAAACAACATTGCGCCTGGCGGAAGTATCACTCGAGCTTTGAAAGGTTTGGAAATGTTATCCGAAGAATTGGCAGAGAACTCTGGGGTAAATAATCCCTTTACAGACTTTCTACAAACGTGGTTTGGAAAATGGAGTCATCTCATCAGAAGTTTGCTGGTGTCTGTTGGAGTCGCTGTGGCTATCGTGGTGGTATGTGGTTGCTGTTGTATACCCTGTATCAGAGGTCTTCTACAAAGACTGGTTGATACTGCTGTTATGAAGATGATGTACCAGCAATTGCAACAGAATGGTGAAAGTGAATACATTGAAATGCGACTTTTTGCAAATGTTTTTGAAGTTTAAAAGTTTGTCTTGCCAATGAAGTAATGTATGCAAAGAAAAACTTAGTTTTTACCATATATTGCTGAAATAAAAGACAAATAAAAGTGTTTTCAGGGGGGAAATGTTAAGAGAAAAGTTTTAAAAACATACTGTTATTTGTCTTTTTCCTCTTCTTGCAAAGTGAACATGTTATTTGTTGGGATATGCCTATCAAAGATGGGCCTCATCTGTGAACAAAATGCAGCATTGCTTATAAACCTGAATAATAACTGTTTTCTGCTTTTCAGAATAAAGAGACTTGGTTATAGCTTAGTGAAGCCTGGGATAAGGACGCATGGCCGAGTAAGAGTTAATTTACTGAATCAGGCTGTGTGTCCTGGAAAATTTGAGCTACCATTGTTGAACTGAACATTCTGTACTTCTTGAACATTCTGCACTAACTGTTGGTTTGAGGTAATTTTTGATAAACATGTTTACCACAGGTGTTTTCCATAGCCAACTGTCAACGGTCAGAAATGTAACAAAAAGTTGTTTTGCTTGCGGTATAAAAGTTGATGTCAGTAAACAAGTTGACCAGAGGAGGAGATCATCTTGGCCAACATGTTGTGTAATCTGGTTAGCTGCTAATAAAGACGTTTTTCATCACCTGAGGCAGATGTGACTCGTTTGAATTTTTCTTCTGACACCATGTTACTAATAGCAGCAGCAGCTGCCCCAGAGATGGGCACAGCATTCTGACACAAAAGGGAAACTTTCCCCTCTTTCCTTTTCAAGGACTGACAAGAGTGACTCTGTCTTGTCCACTGAAGGGGACTCCAACAGTCACAGAGGAAGTGGCTAACCCCATTCATAGTGGCTGTAGGCTCTACACCAGAGCAATCTGGGGTAAAGGATGAGCGGTTTGAGGTACAACAAATGACCACAACAGAGTCACCCACCTTCATCTGATGAAAATTACTAGCCTGCTGTGGTGGCAAAGGCTGTTTGCTTATTTTTTTTTTTGTGGCTGGAAGAAGGACCACTGTGGGACCAGTAGTATCTTCTATGGTCAAGCTAAGAATGCAGCATCCATGGGACCAGACGACATCCCAGGCTGTGTACTACATGAACTACAAATGAACTGGCACCTCACCTAAGTGTCATGTTTAATCAGAGCCTTACCTCAGGCTTCGTGCCAAGTGAGTGGCACACAGCTACAGTTATCCCACTCTACAAAGGGGGATCCAACTTGGATCCCAGGAACTACCGTCCCATCAGTCTGACAAGCCTGATCTGCAAGGCCATGGAACGCATTATCATGGAACTTATAAACAAAGACATTGGCAACCTTCAAACACTGGACCCCACCCTGTTTGGGTCCGTGAAGGGACGATCTTGTCTCCTGAACCTGATTGACTTCTTCAAATCAGTCTCCAGAGCTGTGGATGAGGGTAAGGTGGTCCACACAGCCTATCTGGATCTCGCCAAGGCCTTCGACACCATCCCCCACTCTGGAATCATAGATAAACTTACTAAGCTGGGCATTAATCCCTATGTCACTCGATGAGGTGCCAACTGGCTTACTGACAGAACCCACAGTGTAAAAGTAGCCAACTCCAAATGCATGCACAGGAGATATCATCATGCATGCATTGATAAATGTTTATTAAAATAAATCATCTTAGGGACACCAGAGCAGATCACCAATTTCAAAGATGATGGAAGCACAGCCTTGTGGTTAGATTAACAAGATGTTAATACACTCTGTCTCATCAATTTTGTATGTGTTCATACTTTATTATAGGTGCAGTGTGGTATGGGGCACATAATTCCATCCGGAATTCTGAAAGAAGATTGATTTTTCAGTGCTTACACACTCCTCCTTTCTTCCACTGGTTTCCTATTCTGACTAGTGTACTTGCTGAAGTTTAATTTAAAAGAAAAGATAGGGACCAGGACACAAATCACTGAAGAAGTTTGGTGTCCAGCTTTATCATTATTAAAGTCTAAAATATTTTAATTCATATGTTTCTGTTGTTTGTTACTGTCTTAACCAGTAGGTATGCTGATCTCTATCGTACCTTTAAATCCAACAGTCTGGGTGTACATCAAGTCTGCATGATATAGCATGCTATATCGTGCCCTTAGAGTAGCTGTATGTTAAAACAATTTCTCAGGCTGCATTTTGGTAAACTGATTATAATGTTAGATAAGATTATATTATAATAATGTCTGTTTGGTTACAGGACACTTCACATATCTGGTTAGAACTGGAACAGGAACAACTGTATCTGATGTCATTATGTCTGTTTATTAAATTACAGTTTACTGTGCATTTGGTATTGTAGCAGAGAAAAAAGAATTTATATGCAATACGGTCATCTACTTTACATTAGAAGCAGAAGTGCGTTTTATACTAAAGTAAAGTAGTAGATGTAGGTGACGTGAAATTGCTATGAGTTGAAGCTCCTTAGACATAACCACCTGTAGAAAGTAAAATTCTCCAGATGAGAGCTTTATACTTATGCAGGATTATTTTTGTAACTGCACGATCTTCTTCCCTTCCCATGTGTTTCTTTTGGAAATGACTGCAGTCATAATTTGTTTCGCAACCTCATAGCAGTAGGCTTGAAGATCATTCTGTTATTTTTAAAGTTTAGCAGAAGTGTTCTTTGCAATATTGTTATGAATATGCATGTGACCTGACATTTACGTTTTTAGATTCCTAACTAACTTTGATAAAGCAATCCACAAAGATGTAACACAGATCGTAGGCCAATAAAAAACTTTGTCCTAGTTAGCTTACAACATATTTAACATTTTCAGTGGAAAATGTCTGTAAGATGATATTCATATGTCGAGTCACCAGCATATGAGAAGGATGTGGGAGCCCACTGACTGAATCATGGTGATAACAATGTCATTAAAAGGGCTGAGTCAGCATGCATTTGTAAATATGTGCTAGGGATGCTGGGTAGCACTTTCAATATCAAAAAGCAAACCAAAAAGTCACATGATTATGACTTGAGTTATGTAAAATCAAACATTAAAATGCAAAATTTCATTGAACAGTCATCTGCTTCTGTGCCTGATAAAGGAACAAATAAGAGCTTCAAGCAGCCAGTAAGTACACAGTTATGAAGAAAGGAGTGTTTGGCTGGACTGATACTTACAGTGAGTAAAACAGATCTATTCCAGTACTGGGAAATAATATACTATAGAAATAAATCTATGTAGGAAAAGCTCTCCAGATTTTAGAAAACATAGGCAACCAGAGGCTTGTAGATGTTGTTTTCTTTCTACTGTCATATTCATGCTTGTAACATTTGAAATACTAGAATATTTTATACACAGAAAAAAACTCTTTGCAAGTAGGACCCAGGTGCAAGGCAGGAACCAGTACAAGTAGACAAAATTGCCAGCACCAAATACAGTGAAAAGCATCAAATGAGGCTAATAAATTGAATGCATAAGTTTTTTTATTATTTAAATGTAATAAACAACCCAGACCGGTTTCAGCCAACAGGCTTTCCTCAGTGGGAATGAAAGTAGTAGCAACTTTGAAGTGACACACACACACACACACACACACACACACACACACACACACACATATATATATATATATATATATATATATATATATATATATATATATATATATATATATGTATAAATAACATGACTCACCCGATAGGATTCTTCCCAAAGTGATCTTCCCAACATTCAAATTGTTTCCTGTATGGAAAATAAAGAGAGAATAAAAAGTTATACAATAAAACAACCACATAATTACTGCCCATTGTAATTAGTAAAGTTAAAATGAAACATATAATATCATTATAAATGATCATTCAAACCGGGTGAAAACAAAGCACCCAGTTTAATGATCCAATACTTCTCTTTTTTGGTGAGAATTGAATGCCATCCTTGTTTATTGGATCTATCACCAAGAATTCTGTCAATAATGATGAACTGGAATCTGGCTGAATTGTGTTGTATGCCTAAATAGGTCATTGGTCTCCCTCTTGGTTCCTATGTCACAACGGTGCTCAGACATGCGTAATTGAAGTGGCAACCTCTATAGGTCAAATTGACCACATTTATATTAGGATTGAATAATACCAGCATTTTGGAACTAGATTGTAGTACTGATCAGAACATTCCAAGAGCTTCTTAATAATTATAAGGTTTTATTTTTACCTTGATGAGACACCACACCTAGCATTTTCAAATGCAGAATACATGAAACAGTTTTTTTAAACATAATGACAACAATAAGCCTTTTGGAACCACTTTTTGGTATTAATTAGAACATCTTAAAGTTCTTCAAATCATTAATATTTTTATTATATGATGTTGAACCACCAGTTCATCAAGAACACTCCAATCACCTATGCTTGTACATTTATAATTTCTTATCAGGATTCTAGCTGAAGCCAACTACTTTAGCGAATTGTATTCTCTATTCATATCAGTTTGTGGCCATAGTTTATTGGTCACTACTATATATAACCAGATTTACTGGCACCATTTTTTGGTAGGTACTAGGACTGCCTCTCTGATAAGTCGGTTTATTTTATTAGACTGGATATATAGGGATTTTTTGCCCAGTACTTTTGACAGCTTACAGCATATACCATTCTTCTGACTTGCTCCTACAAACATCCACATTTTTTCTGTGGTCTGAAAAGACCCATTACTCTACAGCTTATTGTCATGGATTTAGAAACAATACTTCAAGGGCTTTGTGCCGACAAAAATGACATTGGTTTCTTTGGTATACCAAATGAGGATGGTATTCCACAACTAACAGATCCAGTTGACGGCTGCAATAGTGCTTTTCACAAACTTAGTAAAAGCATGAAAAGTTTGAGGTCAAACATATGGCATTTGAGGCTCTTCAAAACCTATATGTATAAGGAAATAAGCCCCAGGGGTTTGAGAATTAAAACTCAACCTCTAGTAAGTAAAATTGATGAAACTTTGACCAATGAATGGTATCTAGCTCAACAACAGGCATCTATGAACTTTGTTTGAATATTAAGTTCATATTATGAACGAACTATCAAAACCAACATTAAAGAGGTTGTTGACCTCTGTGGGGAAGTTAAAGTTTATGAGGGACACTCACAATTTTCTATATGCCTCAATAAGCTGTCAAAAGAACTGCTGGCATTTGAAAAACAAATTAAGGACAAAAAATTTAAAAAATTCAACAGAGACTTAACCGATTATCAAAGGGGATGACCATTTGACATTACCAAAAATGTTAGATTTATAGATACCAGATAGAACCCTGGTAGGAATTTTAAAAAAGACCCAGATCCATATTGAAGGGGTCTCACACGAACAGCAGTACATCAGCAGATGATTCCTCCACTACAGACACTGAAGGGACTAACACTGGGGAATCCCCGGTTCCCAAAAAATCCAAGAACCAGACCCACCCTTTAAACACATTAGGAGGAGGGTTGGGAGAAAGCATAGAAGGTACAAAGATAGACACAATCGAGGGTCTTATAGAAATACTTATGAGACAATAGATGGTAATATTTTGAATATTTCTCAAACTGTTTTAACAGAGGACCAAAAGAAACTTTTGAATAAAGGTTTGAATTTTGTTCCTGGGTTTTTTGTCGATGAATCTGACATAGTTAATGACATTAATGATTTTTGCCACAGGATTAACCTCAAACTTTTCTTTCGGTCTAGATCTGATTCTCAATGATCTAATGAATTCAAATTTCATAAATCTAACTTTGTACCACCCATGAACCAGAATGTAGCTGTTTTTCAACAAGCAGTACTTAGGGATATACACCAAGTTGGATCAGTTTTTGCCCTTGAAACACAATCTAACTAATACTGAACAACAGGCACTGCAGCAGCTTAGGGACATTAAAAATATTGTCATTGCTCAGGCTGACAAGGGTGGGGCGATAGTTATCATGGACACGGATTATTATCTGGGGGAGGGAAATGGACAACTTTCCAACCCTTCCCATTACATGAAGATGCCTATTGACCCCACTCCTAATTTCAA
>NC_056748.1:715848937-715863937 GCF_019279795.1 Protopterus annectens
TCCAGCATTTTCTCTGTCCAACCAGTGCTTTGTGTCCCTGCCCAAGTAGCTGGCACACACAATCTTTGAGATATGATTTGCACATACACACACACACACACACACACACACACACACACACACACACACACACACACACACACACACACACACACACACACCACACCTGACAAAGGCTGGCACAGGTTTACTAGCTATGTCACCTTTTGCCCAGACTATAAGGTAGTTATCGCTGCCACCAGAACCCCTTGCCAGCTACTTTAAAACTCTTACAAGGGTACCCAATATATTGAAATTAATATTAAGACAAATGGTAGTTTGACCAAGAGCAAGGATATTAGCAATGGCCCATACAGTGTCACCAAATAAATATGCAAGTAGTCTCAAAACTTAAATATCTCAACAAAGATTAGCCACAATGAAAGCCTTAAATACATTTAACAATACTATCTGTTCATCATGATATTATAGCTCAGAATCACAGTAAATATTTAAATAACATTGAAGGACAAGCTCAGACAAATAAAGAAAAACAATATGTAAACTCAGCTTCACTGTATTCCTGACTGAAACTAAAAGAATTATACTAACCCCTAATAGCTTACTTAATAGAGTAAGACAGATGATGTGCTGAATGGTCCTTCTTGCTGTCAGGCCCAAGACAGAATAGAGAATGCTCTGTCTCACCAAGTGGCTTCTCAAAATAATATCTCAAATATTACTTCTGACATAGCTTGCAGAATGACATCACTTCTGGTCATCTGACTTCTAGTTCCAATTCAAACCCCATTGCTGGAAGCAGGCAGGACTTTGCACCTACCTGTAAAATACACACATAAGGGCTTTTGCTCAGATCTGTGGTAGGCGGTCTAGGTCATAAAACAATTGCATACCTCAACACTTCCAGAGTAGTAATTATTTCACCCCAAAGACAATACACAAAGCTTCCTAGAACAGACTTTGTGTCTCTAGCTACATTGAAACCTATGAGATAGCATCGTTATGGCCTAGTCTATAAAGTGATTTAATTTCAAATGTATTTTAAAATTTGCTGGTCTGAGGTTAACCTTCTGATTTCCAGTTTCTTCTGTTAAAACATATACATTTAAACAGTTACAATAGCGTATGTGCATTTCTGTTCTCTCCAGTAGGGCACACTGTGGATAAATTTCAAACACAAGCACTTTACAAATACCTTTTTAACACAATGTCTGTACAAATCTGTTTGATATACACATGACATGTGGTTCTAATAAATTCATAATATGAGCATCTTGTATGACATGCAGTTCTAATACATTTGCAACACAAGTATCTTGTATAAATCAGTTTAATATTCACAAATGATATTTAATTATTTACAAAATTATAGCTAGCTGTGCTGGCAGTACCTCCTTTTGTCACACCTCTCCCCCCCTTCAAAGACTCAAGCTAGTTTTTCAAGTCCCCCTTGAGAAATGCTTAAGATGGATGGGCCTATCTGAGAATACATTACCCCATACCCTGTCTTGACAGCCCATCTGCATTGACATTGCTAAATCCACTGTGGTGCTGCACTGTCATATCATATGCCTGCAACCCTAGGCTCCACCTTAGTAACTTGGCATTTTGCTGGCTGGCTCGATGTAGCCATGTTAAGAGATCATAGTCTGTAACTACAGTGAATGTCTTTCCATATAGATAAGGCTGAAGTTTCTGCAGTGCCCATACTATGGCTAGGCATTCTTTTTCTACAGTTACATAGCATTCCTCCCTGGTTTGGAGCCTACAACTGAGATACACCACTGGGAACTCTTCTCCCTTTGAGGAAGCCTGGCTGAGTATAGCCCCCACCCCATGGTTTGAAGCATCCATCTGCACAACAAATTATTTGCTGAACTCAGGACTGGCTAACACAGAGGGTCCTCCCAAAGCTCCTTTAAGCTTCTGTAATGCCTGCTCACATGCTGGGGTCCACACTACCTTATATGGCCTGTTTTTCATTGTCAAGTCAAGCTGGTCAAACAGTATGACACACAGGAGATACTCCAGATGCAATTAGCTATTGACAAAACACCTATTCAAATCATAGCTAGCTACAGACCCTCAACCATGACTCAGGAGGCCCACTCCACCTATCTGGACTTAGTTGAATCCATCAAGATTCAACCCTCTACCCTGATCCTGGGCAACTTTAACTATCCAACCATAAAGTGGAAGACCTATTCTAGCTCAAACACAAATGCCCAGAGATTCCTCAACTTTATCAATGCCCATGCTTTGGATCAGTTGGTCGATACCCCCACAAGAGGTGAAAATATCCTGGACCTGGTACTAACCAACATGAGTAGCCACTACAGCACTCCTATAGTGTCATACTCCTTGGTAAGATATGACAATAAAGCAATCACTTTCTAAGTCAGCATCTCCCCTGACACAGCCACTGTCCCTTCAGTTGAATCAAGCACTAATGTCCAAGCCTACACCAAAAAACTATATGAGCACCTATATAGCTGCATGAACTCAGAAGTACCTGACTGAAACAAATCATCTTCCTCAAGGAAGAGTAAAACTGTCTGGTGGACAGCATCAATAAACAGACTCTATAATAAAAGGAAAAAAATTGCTGTCCAGAACCAAGAAGAAGCAAGTGCCAAGTTGGAAGCAATCTCTCATTTGTCTGAACAAGCATATAAGGTCACTGGTGACATCCTCTAAGGCTAACTTTGAGTCCACATTGTCGTCATCCAGTAAGGACAGTCACAAGGCCTTCTTCACATATGTTCACAATCTCAAAGGTAACTCCCAAATTTGCTCTGAATTGGTGGTCAAGAATACCACATACACAAACACCATAGCTATTGCCAACCTGCTGGCAGACAAGTTCAGTGAAACCTTCACCCCCCTGTCCCTCCCATCAGTAAACCAGGACATCCCCATCACCTGCCCCCTTCCCTCATTACCAGTGAGTAGGTTATTAATGTCCCCTCAAAGGCAAAAAATACAGCCTTCATGGGACCCAACAACATCCTATGTTCTACATGAACTCAGGCAAGAGCTCTCAGCACCATTAAGCACCCTATTCAACTAAAGCCTGTGCACCGGCTTCATCCCAGCAAAATGGAGGAAAGCCACTGTCACCCCTCTTCACAAAGGTGGAGCATCCACTGACCCAGGCAGTTATAGGCTCATCACCCTAACTAGCTTGATCTGCAAGGCCATGGAATACATTATCATGGACCTTATAAGCAAGGGCATTGACAACCTCCAAATGCTTGATCCCACACAGTTTGGTTTTGTCAGGGGGAGATAATGCCTGTTAAACTTGGTCTCCTTCTTCAAAACAGTCACCAAAGCCATAGATGAGGGCAAGACAGTGCACACCACCTACCTTGACCTAGCCAAAGCCTTTGACACTATTCCCCACATGGGCATAATAGATAACCTCTCCCAGCTTGGCATCAACCCATATGTTACCAGATGGGTAGCTAACTGCAGTGATGGCTGGTGACTTCAATCAAAGGGGGCTGCAGGAGACAGCTGAATGGGTGGGGCCAACAGGAAGGGGGATGGTCAACTAAAAGGCGTGGGGCTATGGTGCAGTGGGATCAATGCTGGACATGCTTACAAATTTACATGAAATAAATCCTCATTCACTATGCACATGCTGAATACTCTACATAGCACACATTGTTACATGTATATACTGGTTGGTTTGAAGACTTACCTCTGCGGTATGCTGTAAACAGTACTTCATACTCTGTTTCTGCACCTGATGAAAAGCTGTGGTCTGGTCTGGAACACATCAGGTCATACTGGATTTCTTTTTTCCCCTCTTTTTCATGGAGGCTCAACAGGGACAGTTTAAAGTTTCCCAAGCAAACACTATTCACGTGACCCCACCTGGTTCCAAATATGTGCTTGTAGTCTTCTCTTTCAGCTGTTTCCATTAGGTGTTGCCACAGCGGATCATCTGTTTCCATTTCTTCCTGTCCTCTGCATCTTGTTCTGTCACACCAACCACCTGCATTTCCTCTCTCAACACATCCATAAACCTTATCTGAGGCCTTCTTCTTTTCTTCTTCCCTGGCAGCTCCATCCTTAGCATCCTTTTCCCAATATACCCAGCATCCCTCCTCAGCACATGTCTAAATTAACACAATCATGCCTTTGGGCATGCCTTCCCCCTCTTCTTCTCCTTCGGCCAACAGTAGCCCAATTTCCACCAGCATCCTGTTGGGTAATAGTACTGGTAGCGGTCATTGTTAACCTGGGCCTTGACCAATCCGATATGGAAATCTGTATTGTCCACATATGTAATTTGGCAGAGGTTATACTGGATGCCCTTTCTGATGTAACCCTCCCCATTTATCTGGGCTTGGGACCAGCATGAAGAAATGTACTAGCTTGTGTATCCCCAGTGGCTGGGTTACATAAGTGCTTGTAGTACAGTACCAACTAAGAGCCTCTATTGTGTTCCTCTGGGTATTTCTCAGGTTTGTTACTTATAGATAAAGTCCATTTGTCTGTCTTTATTTTGTGCAAACAAATCAATAACTCTTTGGTTGAAGTTAGTTATACACCGCGTTAACTCCTTTCCTATGGAAATCATAGCCAATGTATTCATCCTTTCTTGCCCCATTGTACTACGAAGAAACATTTTAATTCTTTTCAATGTTGAGAAACACCTTTCTGCCTCAGCAGTTGACATTGGTGTGGTGGCTATAATTAACAACAGTATGTATAAAAAGTCGAACTGCCACAGTAGAAGGGAAATTCTTTATTGCAAGGATAAAGTAAGTGCTTTCACGACCTTCCAAGTCGCTTCATCAGACTTAATAAAACATCCCATGCCTGCCTTGCCTTCCTATTGATATATATAATTTCAAAGTGACCAATCAGTTAAGACAAACAATTAAATATTTGTATTAAATATATCTGCTGACCCTGCCTGGATTGAAATGAAAATATTAATGGCTGCATTACTTTAGTCTGTTGCACAGAAACAGCAGTTACAGGCTACAACAGCCTACGTCACCCAAATAAACAGTTATCTTGCAAAGCCATAATTTAGACAGTAAACAAGGCCTGTCACCTCAATGAATTCACAAACACCCCCCATTACCTAAGTAAAGTAGCTGCTTTTTACCTGTCAGGATTAAAGTACAAATAATAGTAACAGCGTTGCATGCTTACAAGCTGTGACTAATGCTTCTGTCAACAAAATGTGTGTGCCACTCAAGTACACATTTCATTTTATGTATTTTACTTTTATTTACCTGAGTTTCTACAATGCAACACTGTTTTATAAAACATAAATCCCTTGTCAACACTGTCCAGGAAGAAAAGCTCAACATATTAGAAACAATTTTAAATAAACATTCAGTATAGAGAAAGAACAGATATGAAACATACATGAACTACTCATAAACTTGCTAATTATTGTACATTCATCTTAAAGTACAGACATCATAGTTTTGTAAAGCTAGACTTAGCATCAGAGCCATTTGTTCCAGTCACACACAACCCCAACCACAATATACAACTTGATCTTGTCAGGTTAAAAGCACAAAAAAAACACTGTCATGAAGGTGAGTGTACATCCCACCCCCCACACATAAACCATACTCAGATTTCAGAACTTGTGGTTGATCTTACTTCAGTGAAATGTACATTACTCTTGCAAAGCAAGACAAGAACTGCAGCTATTCACACATAGGCATTCCCCCTCCAGTCCAACTCACTGCCTACCCAGAAAAACTGCTGTCAGCCTACAATGTTTAAGTAAAATAAATCTCTATGGTTACATTATTGCATTTCTTTCACATCACAATAACCAAGAACTTGCACATGATCTTATTTCATTTGTTGGTGGCAGTGTGTGTGTGTGTGGGGGGGGGGGGGGGTGCAGACGTGTAGTGTTTAATGCTATTGATTTCTGTGGATGTAAACTACAGGCTATTATTTCAGAGACCTATTTCTGGCACACAAATGATACAAAATGTCCCAACAGATATCCAAAATACCATCATGCTGTAACCATTGTCATAGCCAAATATTCTCAAATGCAGTAATTTCCTTATTTCTATGCACAAAATATTTTAAGCAAGTATGCAATTTTCCAAAAAAGGAGGAAGCATATGGAGTAGAACCAAAAAGCTTAAGCAAATCTAACAGTCCCGGTCTAGTAAACCTAACAAATGATATTCCAAGCATTCCATTTTACATGTACTGAATCTGATTCTGAAGTACCACTGATAACTAATTTAATAACACAATGTATATGTATGGTACACTGCCTGCTTTTTTATTTTTAGATTATTGTAATGCAAGCCCAAGAATTCTATCCTAGCTAAAAATGTTAATCTTATGTTTTTCATTTTCTTATAATTTTAGGTGCTCACAGACAATACTGCCAAATAAAATGGAACTGCAGTGGTCGTACTAATGACACCCCCCGAAATACTATTACACTCAATCAGACCTCTTGTTCTGGGAAAATGTTAGAGTACAACAAATAAGAAAAATATAAACACTGTTTTATTACAAATAATATAATTTACTTCTTTTAAATACATATACACATGCGCGCACACACACACACACACACACACACACACACACACACACACACACACACACATTAATCCTGCTCTTTATGGTCTTAAACACATTCAGGCCCTTTGTTAAGAAGAAGCACATCAACCGCTGTTTTAGATAAATGTGTGTCACTAATGACTGCTTGCTGCTGCTATCTAGGAAGGTGCAGTAAATATGATCACAACAAAGTACACAAAAAGAAACATATGGAACATTAATCCTCAGTGCAGGTGTGTACCCTGCCCTGTCATAAAACTATAAAAATCAGTCCTGTCTTCCTGCTGGGACTAGCAAGGTATTCATCTTAGACATTCTGTCTCCAACTTTGTTCAAGAGTGTGAAATCATTTTATGACCTAAAAAGCCATTTAGTTTGGGCTGCTATTTTGGGGTGGTAATAGAATCCACAGCCTTCTCATCTTCCAGCTTCAAATAAGGGTAGTAGTTGCCTATTAACACTGTGTATAATCTCTTATTTATTGCATACTCTGCATCCCTTCTGTAAAAGGTGGTGCCATCTGAAGTGGGTCTTGCCTGAAAAAGGCCCAAATGAATGTTTAACTAACTAATCTCAGCATTGTTTTGGCAGATGTAGTCTGAAGCTAGCATGACTCACTGGGGTATATTCAACCATTGCAGTATATAGTTAATTATTAACTCAGTGTCCTCTTATTTCATCCCTGTCTTCCTGTTATGTCTTAAGAACTTTGGCTTTATCTTTCCTTAGGTAGAAATTATTTTAAGAAAATATAAGTAAATAATATATTTTCCTGATCTGGGGCTTTTCCCCTAATTCTATGTTTGTTCTGTCCCTAATTCTGGACATAAAAGTTTAAATGTTTTAAGTGTGGTACTTTTCGGTTACATTTAAATGCGCTGACAAAATGGTATGTCTTTTCAATATTTATCCAATTGGCTTTTTTCCAGACATTAAAAAGAAACTGTCAAAAAAAGCTGGACACAAAGTATGTGCTTTCAGCTGATATATATAATGTGGATATAAAAAGTAAACACACCCCTGGTACAGTGCTAGGTTTCTGTGATATAAAAAAAAATGAGACCACAAAATATCATTTCAAAATGTTTCCCAGCTTTAATGTGACCTATTCAATTGAAAAACAAGCAAATCTGCTAGGGGAAAAATATAAAAAAAAAAAAAAAAATAGTCCAGTAAACTGGTTGCATAAGTGTTTAATTACAGCATTCAGTCTTCTTGGGTACACACCTGCCACCAATTAAAGAGACTCTGATTAACCCCAAGTAAAGTTCACTCTGTGGCAGAAGTAAGATTTAAAAAGTAAACCTCAAAGTGTTCTGAAACTGATGTGAAATTTACAAGAAAATTATTTTGGTCCTCTGTATTGTACAAGTGCTGCTGCATCACTACCCATCCCGCTTTTTAAAAAGGAGACCACACTAGTCTTTAGAAGTGTGAAGTCGGCTTCGAGAAGTTTTACTGTGGTCTTTTTATTTCAGGTGGGGGTGGGATGAGGACCTCAGCAAGATTTGTTTGTGATCTGATCTCACCAGTGGGGGTATACTTCCGGTGTTGAACATTGTGCTCCCATGTTCGTGATGATGAGATCAAGTATGTTTTCTCCTCTTGTGGGGATGGTGACTAGTTGTTCCATGGCATTTGAGTTTATGAATTCCAGGAACTTTTGGGCTAGGGTGTTTGGGCTTGAGTAGTGTTCCCAGTCTATATTAGGGTAATTGAAGTCACCTAGTATGATGGTGTTTGGAGATACATTTATCCCCTCCAGTGTTTTCAGGAAAGCCATGTGAGGTTCCTGAGTTTGTGAGGGTGGCCTGTAACATGCTACAATTTGCAGAGCAGTCTTGCCTATGGTTAATTGCACCTGGATGGTCTCCGATGCATCGTCGTTGCCACCAGTCTTGAGGTGTGGGTGTCCTTGATGAATATGGATACCCCCTCCTTTTCTTGGTATTGTCCGGATTTTGGGGCGGAGCATGGTATGAGGTAAAACCTGTTAGTGCTGGGGTGCTCTCAGGAGCCTTGAACCAGGTTTCTGTCACAGCACAGACATCGATGTTCTCCATACTGAGAAGGGCCTCGAGTCGTGCATTTTGAGATTTAGACTTCTGGCATTGAGCAGCATTACCCTTAGTTTTTCCTTTTTGTGTTCTAGGGTGGTAGGTTTAGAATTTGAGCCTTGCCTAAAAAGGCACTATGGGGTGGCAAGAGCCTTTGCCAATATCCGGAATCCCAGGGTGACAGGTGCAAGCCGTCCCTTGAGAAGCAGCGTGGCTTGTCAGCATGTCATCAGGCAGACACTGGATCCCCTTTGAATGACACCAGTGTTTAAGCCAATTGTTAAAGCTGATCATCTTATCTCTGTATTGTGGCATCATTCTTGGTGAAGGTAGGATACTGCTCAAGGTCAGGGTCATACCTGCCTGGGCTACATAATCAGAGAGCTCCTCAATGTCTCTTTCATGTAGTCCAAGGAGAGTACGTCTCAGGTCGTTTACACCAGCGTGGACAATGACTGTGTCGTGATTTGTACCTGCTGTTGAGAGACCTGAGTGCTTGCGTTATGTGGCGGATTCTAGCGCCCGACAGGCAGCTTACTGTAACTCTCTCCTTACTCAGTCTGGTGGGCGGGGCGTCAGTGTGTCTGACTATGGAGTCACCAATGACTAGTGTGTCTGGCATTGTGTTTGGCCTTAAGGGCTGTGACTGTTTGACACTCTGACTGTGAGGTCTATGTGTTGCAGGTGTTGTGTTCTGAGGTGGTGGTTGTTTGGGTGTCTGCTTTGGTGGCCTCTGCTGTTTTGGTAGATTTCTGATCAGAGCCTCCTAGTATGTCTTTGTGTGTTTATGTGTATGATTTGAGGTTGTGATGGTACTATGTGAGACTGGGTCTATAGTGTGTGTGGTAACCTTCTCCTCCTGTCTGGTCTTGCCAGTCCTAAGTTGAGAGAGCTCAGCCTCCAGTTTGGCCGTATAGTTGCATCTCATGTATTTGTGTTTTGTGGGAGGAGGAGAGGGTTGTCTGTGTACATGAGGCAATTGTAACATTGCCTCAATATTCTAGGTTCACCAGCTGAGCAGGAGAGGATACTAGCAACTGATCCTCGACATGCTAGAAGGAATAGACAAAAACTTTAAAAAGAGATTCCGGGGATGTGGGTGTCCGAGAAATGGGGTTTAAGCCTTTTTGGGCTACTATCTATAACAAGAGTGTTGCATCTCGGTGGTAAGTACTGTAGGAGCAAGTGCTACGTTTGACAGATACAGAATAGGCTACTGAGTTAGGTAGAGATGATCTTTTTTAGTTATAGGATATGCTGATTAGATCAGTAGTATAGTTCGAGGAAGGTAGTTTTAAAGGAAAATTTGAAGAGTGGACTTTTAGGTAGCCCTAATAGTTTAAATCTGCTTAACAGGCTGCCCTAGTGTGCAACGGTAGCAGCTCCGCGCCGTTTTCATCACTAAATCGCTGGCGTTCAGCGTGTTTTATATCAAGGGGCTGAAAGAAGCTAGGAACTGGCCCAAAGCGACCAATAAACTACAAGTTGCTGGCTGAAACCTCAAAACTGGACCAACAGGCAGCTCAATGCTTCCCACTCCCACTGGTAAGCAAGAACTTCCTCTCTTCCAAATTAGGTAAAGAATCAGTAACAGGAACTGCAAAACAAAGCCCAGGGATCAGCAAGCTCTGAAACTGGACTATTCTAGCTCAGTAAGGCGGGAAAGCAAGAGATATTTTTTTTTTTTTTTTTTCAGAAAACAAGCAGAAACAGATACAGTAAACACTTATAAATGCTATCAATCGGCTATCACAGCCTACACAAACAATTTGCAACAGTTACAAATTTTGAAAGTAACAAACTGAGAAACAAGTGCAATAACAGAATAAATGCAGAATAAACAAAACAAAACAATGTATCAGCAAGCAGGCGAAATACAGTTGCTAGATAAATAGAAGTGGAAAGCCACAAAAAATATACTTAAATCAGGTAAAGTCGCTTTTTTAGCTCTCTGAAGCTTGGATTACTCTGCTGGCCACCACGAGGATCTGTGCTGAGTAGCAAGCAAGACAGAACTGCAGCTATTCACACATAGGCATTCCCCCTCCAGTCCAACTCACTGCCTACCCAGAAAAACTGCTGTCAGCCTACAATGTTTAAGTAAAATAAATCTCTATGGTTACATTATTGCATTTCTTTCACATCACAATAACCAAGAACTTGCACATGATCTTATTTCATTTGTTGGTGGCAGTGTGTGTGTGTGTGTGGGGGGGGGGGAGTGCAGACGTGTAGTGTTTAATGCTATTGATTTCTGTGGATGTAAACTACAGGCTATTATTTCAGAGACCTATTTCTGGCACACAAATGATACAAAATGTCCCAACAGATATCCAAAATATCATCATGCTGTAACCATTGTCATAGCCAAATATTCTCAAATGCAGTAATTTCCTTATTTCTATGCACAAAATATTTTAAGCAAGTATGCAATTTTCCAAAAAAGGAGGAAGCATATGGAGTAGAACCAAAAAGCTTAAGCAAATCTAACAGTCCCGGTCCAGTAAACCTAACAAATGATATTCCAAGCATTCTATTTTACATGTACTGAATCTGATTCTGAAGTACCACTGATAACTAATTTAACAACACAATGTATATGTATGGTACACTGCCTGCTTATTTATTTTTAGATTATTGTAATGCAAGCCCAAGAATTCTATCCTAGCTAAAAATGTTAATCTTATGTTTTTCATTTTCTTATAATTTTAGGTGCTCACAGACAATACTGCCAAATAAAATGGAACTGCAGTGGTCGTACTAATGACACCCCTCGAAATACTATTACACTCAATCAGACCTCTTGTTCTGGGAAAATGTTAGAGTACAACAAATAAGAAAAATATAAACACTGTTTTATTACAAATAATATAATTTACTTCTTTTAAATACATATACACATGCGCGCGCACACACACACACACACACACACACACACACACACACACACACACACACACACACACACATTAATCCTGCTCTTTATGGTCTTAAACACATTCAGGCCCTTTGTTAAGAAGAAGCACATTAACCGCTGTTTTAGATAAATGTGTGTCACTAATGACTGCTTGCTGCTGCTATCTAGGAAGGTGCAGTAAATATGATCACAACAAAGTACACTAAAAGAAACATATGGAACATTAATCCTCAGTGCAGGTGTGCACCCTGCCCTGTCATAAAACTATAAAAATCAGTCCTGTCTTCCTGCTGGGACTAGCAAGGTATTCATCTTAGACATTCTGTCTCCAACTTTGTTCAAGAGTGTGAAATCATTTTATGACCTAAAAAGCCATTTAGTTTGGGCTGCTATTTGGTGGTAATAGAATCCACAGCCTTCTCATCTTCCAGCTTCAAATAAGGGTAGTAGTTACCTATTAACACTGTGTATAATCTCTTATTTATTGCATACTCTGCATCCCTTCTGTAAAAGGTGGTGCCATCTGAAGTGGGTCTTGCCTGAAAAAGGCCCAAATGAATGTTTAACTAACTAATCTCAGCATTGTTTTGGCAGATGTAGTCTGAAGCTAGCATGACTCACTGGGGTATATTCAACCATTGCAGTATATAGTTAATTATTAACTCAGTGTCCTCTTATTTCATCCCTGTCTTCCTGTTATGTCTTAAGAACTTTGGCTTTATCTTTCCTTAGGTAGAAATTATTTTAAGAAAATATAAGTAAATAATATATTTTCCTGATCTGGGGGTTTTCCCCTAATTCTATGTTTGTTCTGTCCCTAATTCTGGACATAAAAGTTTAAATGTTTTAAGTGTGGTACTTTTCGGTTACATTTAAATGCACTGACAAAATGGTATGTCTTTTCAATATTTATCCAATTGGCTTTTTTCCAGACATTAAAAAGAAACTGTCAAAAAAAGCTGGACACAAAGTATGTGTTTTCAGCTGATATATATAATGTGGATATAAAAAGTAAACACACCCCTGGTACAGTGCTAGGTTTCTGTGATATAAAAAAAAATGAGACCACAAAATATCATTTCAAAATGTTTCCCAGCTTTAATGTGACCTATTCAATTAAAAAACAAGCAAATCTGCTAGGGGAAAAATATAAAAAAAAAAAAAAATAGTCCAGTAAACTGGTTGCATAAGTGTTTAATTACAGCATTCAGTCTTCTTGGGTACACACCTGCCACCAATTAAAGAGTCTCTGATTAACCCCAAGTAAAGTTCACTCTGTGGCAGAAGTAAGATTTAAAAAGTAAACCTCAAAGTGTTCTGAAACTGATGTGAAATTTACAAGAAAATTATTTTTGGTCCTCTGTATTGTACAAGTGCTGCTGCATCACTACCCATCCCGTTTCTGCTTAGAATGACCACATGTGCAAAACAATGTGTCAGTACACCTGGATTTATAATGACTGTGCATGCATAACATTACTAGTTTGGCCCAGGATGACCACAATCGTATAGCATTGTATCAGTTTACTTTGACTGAGGATAATAATCTGACACACACTGTCTTGCGTCAGCATCAAGATTACAATTTAGAAAAATCTTCACTGTTAAATCTTAATATACCCACACCTACAAACCACAGTAATACAATGTCAGGCAACATACTTCATATTTGTGCTAAGTCAAGTGCTATCAAAGCAAGATCATAAAACAGAGAGGAAAGATCTATCAATGCTAGGCCCCATATATTTCCACATTTCTGTAATAATTAATTTATAAAGGAAATTGGAATTGTTGCAGATTCTACTAAGGTGGACATCATCACAAGACAGCTAATTTCCCAACTGTATCTTTAGTTTAGAGCATCTGCAGTTACTTAGCAACCTAATTACATTTAAAACAATCTTGTCATTATTTAATAAAACAAAATATGAAGTACCTCCTGGTCCAGATGGAATATCTGCAAACTCATATAATGCATACATGATTAAATTAAAATAACTACAACAAACATGTGTAATGAAGCACACAAGCAGAAATGATAGACCTGTCTGTTCAAGAAGCCAGAAGCACAGATTATGAGAAAGCAAACTACATTTAAAATATACATGGCCATTTTTAATTTATCCTCTCATTTAAGTTTGGATGTTAGAGTAGGATTATAATGTTGGCATCTTGATTTCTAAGGTACTGGGTCACTGACATTATCATTCTAATAAAATATTAATCAAATCATGAGACAATATGCAACTAGCTGCTTGGATGCCAAACACTGCAGATAATTTATTGGAACAATAGTCACATATTTACATTTTATCAGTAATCCAATGAGTATATTTAACTGCTGTGTTATGAATCCACTTGAAATGTATGCATTTATTCTTAGAGAAAAGTATCACATTAACGTGCAAATTTATAGTTTATGCAATTTTTTTATGTTAATAAACTATTGTTACTACCGCTAATCATGTTTCTTTATCTTATACAGATATTTTACAAACATTACAACTAAAACAATAGCAGTCAAGATGCAAACATAAACAGACATAATATAAGTAATCAAGCAATAAAATAAAAATTGGTAAATAAGTTATCTAATCAGATGATAATCATGATGCCTAATTGCAATCGGAAAGACTTTAGTTGTGTAAGAATTCCAGAGGTTTATGTAAATGAAGAAAGTGCTCATGAAAAATTAATTTCCAAATCACATTTTAATAAAACATTCAGTAACCCACCATAGTGCTTATTATGTACCTTGTTCTCTGTTTCCCTGATGCTCAAGTCCTCATTGGTTAAACGGTCTGTTTTATTTCAGATTTATATCATCCTAAATAATTCCATACACTTATCTGTTCTGTAAACACTAGTACACATTTATTGCTTAGAAAATTAATTTGTCTTATCCAGTTTTAAACAGCTTTCAGAAAGTAAATTTCTATCGTTCTAAATTCTGCATTTTCCATTTACTCAAGTTCTTATTCTTCCAATACAATATTTATCTGTGTATAACTACATTTATAGTCTTAGAATTAATATATCTTAATATGTAATACCTATGCATAATTACAGAGAGGTGGGTTGTGGCAATAACCTAACAGTATTTAGCAGAAGTTTCTGCACTTTCTGTCACAGTATGATGTGAGCAATATCTGCTGAATCACAGAAGTGCCAGTCATGTGAGGGTCACTAATAACATTAAAGGGATTACTGGCATTCAGTCCTTCACTCCAAGAGCAGGAAATACTATACAAGAGTCGTGAAAATCATGTGACTATCTTGCTAGTCAGACCTGTGATTAGCTGTACCTAATTAAACACACGTTCGCGTGGATTTCCTCCGGGTGCTCCGGTTACCTCCCACATCCCAGACATGCTGTAGGTGGATTGGACACACTAAATTGGCCTTATGTGTGAGTGTGTGCATGTGTGTGCCTTCTGTGGAAGGTTGGGC
>NC_056748.1:715873937-716003937 GCF_019279795.1 Protopterus annectens
CTTCTCTATGCCTCTCCTAGTTATATTAATCTGTCTAAAAATAATCTTCAGAAACTGGCTAAATCATACAATAATATTGCCAGATTTGCCACTGGCAAACCCTTCAGAACCCACCACTGTCAGAACCTAAAACAACTAGGTTTGCTGGAACATAAGAATCAGCTTAATTTTAACCAACTTACAGTTGCCCATAAGACCCTTTACCATCCTCATAATACTCCAATACTATCTAGCCTGATCACCCCCTACAAACATCTTAACACCTTACACTCTTCAAATAAACTACTAGCTTGCATAAGTAAATCCAATAACATGGCAGGTGACTCTCTCTTCTCAAACAGAGTTGGGAAAAACTGGACCTTCTACCTAGTGAACTTACATCACTATCCTCCCTAACACTTTTCAAACAAAAACTTAAAATTCACCTTAAAACACACTGGCTATGCCCTTGTTGTAACCCTGACTAACCTTTGACTGATTTTTATTAACACTTTTACTTCTACTACCTTTCTTCAACTAACTTTCTTGTTCCTTATTACCAGAGAAATCAGGAACTGTAAATTAAGGGTACTTACGTATTATCGCAACCAGATTTTCGCTGTTGCAAAATTCACATGCTGCAATGAAAACCAGTGCAGGAAACACCATAACATGTCATTTTACTCCCTTACTGATGAAAAATCAGTTTGGCTTACATTCAGGAAGAGAAAAGATCATGCAAGTTTTCTTCCTGTTTTGTGTGCGTTAGACGCGCTTCAGTTGGCAAAGGCTGCTGTGTTACTGAGGGAAGGAGTAGTTTAACTGGGAGGAAAGGAATGCTGAGAAGAAAAACACAGACATGTGAAAATGATTCAAACTGTTATTCCATTTCTTTAGGACTGCCCCAAAAACTTTACATTGCAATTTTTTCCTGTTCCTAAAAGTAATGTAAAGTTTTGGGGCAGTATTAAGGAATTAGAATAACATTTGAATTATAAGTAGTTCTGCCCTATCATTACTCATAGTTGGTATTTCTTCAGGACAAGGATATCAGTAATTGCCTGTTCAGCTTCACTTTGCTGTTTAGGGAAAACAGTTTAGTTCGTGTTTTCATGAAGCCCCCCCCCCCCACCCCAACAATCAAAATCCTACAGTGGGTGCATATACACTGGTGAGAGAAACACCATCTGAAAATGTATTTAATTCATCGTCCAAACTGTGATATTAGACACTCATACATGAAGTGATATTCGACACACTTAAGAACCTGACAGGATGATAGCAGCCATTATACCTCAAGCGCGCTTCTGCAATGCACGCAAGGCAGGGAGAGGGTTTCTCAATTTGTTCCTGTTTCTAAAAGTAATGTAATGTTTTCGGGCAGCTGTAAGGAAGTAGAATAACAGTTTGAAGTGTTTCATGCACTCGGATCTGTGGAGGTATTCTCATTTTGCAACCGTGAAAATCTGGTTGCGATAATACGTAAGTACTAAATTAAGTAATCATCTATAAGATTACTTCTTCAGAATTATTTATCTTATGTGATCTCCTAAATTGTATTGTCATATTAAATGAACTGTAACAATGTATACAAATATGTACTTTGCCTATATTATTGTAACCTTTATTACTGTTACAACTATTTTGATTTTTTTTGGAGCTTTTCTCCCTGGGCTTCTACTGAAAATGGACATGTATCCAGTTAGACTATCCCGGTCAACAAATGTAAAATAAAAAATAAATAATAAAGTCAAAGTTTGATTAAAGTTCATGAAATTGGCATTGTTTCAGTCTTTGATGTTAGCCAAAAGTGCTCTTCGCAGCAGCCACAATGTGCCCAGTAATGACTCCTTCCACAATTCGTATGGAGTTCATAGGTTCATAGGTGTGTACTAGGCTAATGGCCCTGGAGCCTTTACAAATCTAGTCCATAGGATTACCCTGGCATTGTGCCACCTGATCTTAGTTCCCAGTGCCTCTGTCAAGTACAGCCACAGGAGTGATCCCCGGGGTGAATTTCTATTTCTCATCCACTCATCAAGATTTCTCTTGAAGAGGGCCAGTGAGTTGCTCTGTTTGACATGTATGGGAAGTCCATTCCATAACATGGGCAGTCTCTGGGTTATGAACCTGTCCCTCCAGCATGTTCTGTTGATTGTGGTAATGAGGTTGAGATCTCTGGAGCATGTGGTGCGGAGGGATTGGGATTTCTTTAGATGTGGCATTTCTGACAGAGCTGGGTCAGGCATGGCTTTGTAAGTCAAGCAGAGATTGCCTCTAAGTAGGCGATATGAGACAGAAAATAGTTGGAGTTTTTTGAGTCTGTCCATATAGGACAAGTATTTAAGACCTAGGATCCTCTTTGTGAGGTACTTTTGCAGCGTCTTCAGTTGTTGCAGGTGTCTAGTGAGGTACATGCCAAATGGGGCATTGTACTCGATGATTGGCCTAATGAGGGAAGAGAAGAGGGAGACAATGACCTCTTTCTTTCTGGATGCAAATCCCTTAGTTACGAGATATGCCACATAGAAGGACTTTCTGACCACAGTGGCAATGTAGTGGTCAAAAGAGAGGTTGCTGTCAACCTGTGTTTCCAGATCTCTTATAACACCTTCTGTGTTCAGTTGACTACCATCGATGTGGTAAATCATGGTAACCAAGATTTTCACAAAGGGGATGACGACACATTTTTTGGCAATGAGCTTAAGGCCATGGTTCTGACATCAGTTGTTGGTCTCAGTGAGGCCTTTCTGTAGGATGTCAACATCACTTGGGGAGTTAATAATAGCTCCCAACTTGCAATTGTCTGCAAACTTTGTCAGCCAGAGTCCCTTCATGTTGGCCTGGACTTCAGAGAAGTAGATACCAAACAGGAGAGGACCCAGGACCGAACCCTGTAGGACTCCACTCACGACTGGTCAGCAGTCTGACTTGGAGTCAGCTACCTTCACACTATGGGGTCTATCTGTGAGCCAGTTTACAACCCATCTAGTGATACAGGGGTTGATGCTGACCTTAGTGAGTTTTTCTGTGATTCCTGAGTGGGGAATGGTATCAAAGGCCTTGGCCAGATCAAGGTAAGCTGTATGAACTACCTTGCCTTCATCCACAGCTCTGGTGACCGACTCAAAGAAGTCAACCAAGTTCAGCAGGCATGATCTACCCTTCACAAAATCAAACAGTGTGGGATCCAGAGTTTGGAGATTCCCCATATCCTTTTTATATGGTCCATGATGATGCATTCCATAGCTTTGCATATCAGACTCATCAGGGTAATGGGGCGATAGTTCCCAGGGTCTGTAGTCGCTCCTCCTTTATGGAGAGGGATGACTGCAGCAGTGCACTATCCGGTAGGGACAAAGCCTGAGGTGAGGCTGTGACTGAACAGGGCACACAGTTGAGGTGTCAGTTCTCTCTGTAGTTCAACTAGAAAACAGCCAGGGATATTGTCAGGTTCCATAGAAGCTGTATTCTTGGCCTTGGACAGTTCTGTTTTAACCTGTGCAGCAGTAATACTGGGTACCTGGCAATCTACTGGTATTGTGATTGGTCCTTTGGGGGGGTGAGAGAGGGGTAAAGTTGGCACTGAATCTGTTGGCCAGTATATTGCCAATATCTGTTGGCTCGGTATAGGAGGTACCATAGTGCAGTAGTTCAGAGCAAATCTGGGTTTGCCTTGGAGATTCTTTACATAACTATAGAAGGCCTTGTGGTTGTCTTTACTATCTGCTGCAATTCTGTTTTCATAGCTAGCTTTAGAGGATTTGATGAGGATCTCAACTTTTTGTTGAGGCTGATAAGGGAGTTTTTCCTGTCTTGGGACTTCACCTTATTCTGCATCAGTTTCCTCCTTCTGTTGTAGTGTTTGTTTATGGAAGGGGACCACCAAATTGGCTTCCTTTTTTGGAGGAGAGTCTTGCTTCTATTGGGTATGGCGAGATCCATGCATTTGTGTATGTGTTCGTACAGTGCATTGGTGTATGATTCAGCAGTCATGCAACTATTCTCCATTTGCATGGGTGCCGTGAAGTTAGCCATCTCTGTTTTTAGGAGTCCAAAGTTAGCTTTGGAGAAGATATTTGTGGTGGTTACCTTTGTGGGGGGGGGGGGGACTTTCAAGGTGATTAGTTTGTGGTCAGATCTAACAGGGATGAGCTGACTGTTGGTGTAGAGCAACAGTTGACCATGTTAATAATGACCAGGTCAAAGATGTTGCTACCTCTAGTGGGGGTAAGAATGAGCTGGTCCAGAGCATTGGAATTAATGAATTCCAGGAAACGTTGGGCAAGTGTATTGGTACATGAGTAGTTTCCCCAGTTAATGGAGGGGTAGTTGAAGTCACTCAGTATGAGAGTGTTAGGGTGGACCCTAATATTCTCCTGGGTGCTTAGGAACCTGGAGTGTGAGTCTTGGGACATGGTTGGGGACCTATAGCAGGCTACGACCTGAATCGCTGTCTTACCCAATGTTAGCTGCACCTGAAGTATTTCTGATGCTTTATTTTGGGCTACCAGTCTGGAGCTGTGTGCATCCTTTATGAATATGGAAACACCACTGCCTTTGGAGCTTCGGTCCAAGTTCTGGGTCCGAAAGGTGTCAAATGAGTTATAGCCTGGTAGTGCAGGGGTGCTTTCTGCTGCCTTGAACCTGGTCTGTGTTACAGCACAAATGTTGATTTTCTCCATTTTAAGGAGTGCCTTGAGCGAGTGCATTTTGAGATTTAGACTTCTAGCACTGAAAAGCATGACCCTCAGATTACATTATGTGTAGCTGTTACAGTGGTAATTTGGTCTTTGGAACATGGCCTAAAAATGGCACTATAGGGGTGGCAAGAGTCTTGGCCAGTATCCGGAAGCTCAGGGGTGACAGATGCAGGCCATCTCCGGCAAAGCATTGAAATCTGTCAATCATGTTATCCCAGGCAGACAGATAATGGATCCCCTTAGAATGACACCAGAAACTTAGCCAATTGTTGAAATCATTTGGTAACATATCCAAGTATAATTGTAAATTATTTTTTATAAGACCTGTTGCCCCTACTACTACTACTGGAACTGTCTGGGTATCCTTCTTCCACATTGTCCTCATTTCTGCCTGCAAATCCTGGTATTTTATGACTTTGTGTCTCTCAGTACATAAGACACTGTAGTCACTGGGTGTAGCAGTTTCAACAATCAATGCTACTTTGTCTTCTTTTCATGGACTACTATATCTGGTTTTCTTGTATCTAGTTTTTAAACTGTTGATAGGAGGTGATCCCACGTGATATAAACTTCATCATTTTCTATGTTTTGTGGCACGTTTCCAATGTTTTTCTGCTACTTCAATACCATAATGTTTGCACAATCCCCAATGCAACAGTCATGCCACATTATTATGCCTTTCAGTATACAAACCTTCTGCCATTAGTGTATCACAACCAGCTACAAGATGTGTGACTGTTTCCAGTTCTGTTTTACAAAACCTACATTTGTCCATTTCTCCCACATGGACTTTGTAAACCAATGTGTACATATTCCACTGTCTTGGGCTGCCAATATTAACCTTTCATCTTTTGTTTTGAATTCACCTCTTCTTAACCATTCTTGCATTCGATCCTGATCAACATAAGGTTGTTCAAAGACTTTCCCATACTTGCAGCTATATTTACGCATTTTCCACATTTCTTGCCTTCTCGTCTGATCCTTCACCTTATATTCTTTCTTTTGTCTTCTGGCACATTCATTTGCTGCCTGATTTTTATCTACTGGTTTTATTTCCATTCCTGCTTGACGTGGATATGCTTCTGCTAAACTAAGCTGGGAAGTCATCTTACACTTTTTCTCCTCATGTTTCAAAACTTTCAGTACATATGGGTCTTGTGAAGTCAACAGATACGTGTGCAGTCCCACGATTACAGATCTTCACATGTAATGAATTTCAAGGAGGCCCATACCTCCTTCAGAACATGGGATATGTAATCTTGGTATGCACTGATTTTTATAAATCATTTGATGAGCATGAAGCATCCTTCCTGCTTCCTGTCTAAACTGTCCAACACATTTTGGGGCCAATCAATCACTCTAAAGCTGTAAGTTAAGATAGGAAAAGCAAATTGGTTCATAGCTTGAACTCTGTTCCTAGATGTCAATGTTATTTTTAGAATTAATTTAAGCCTTCTAAAATATTCCTTACTGGGTTTTATTCGCATTTGTTCATATTTTATTGTTGATCCTTCATCAGTTCTCAAATACTTCTACCCTCCCTCTTGCTCAAGTTCTTTTATATCACATTCTTGTCCCAAACTGATGTTTTCTAGGTGCTGTAGCTTTCCTGCTTTAAGGGTTACTTTTGCACATTTACCAAGACCAAATCTGAAAAAGTTTTAACCACTTGCAGTTGCCAGTTGTGCTTTCAATTCCTCATCTGATGAACTACACAGTTTTAAGTCATTCACAAAAAGAAGATGAGAGGTCTTTACACTTTATTGTTTTCTAGGAGCCAAATTATAGCCATGGCCTAATGTGTTAAGTAGACAGTGTAATGGCTTAAGGGCAAGACGGAATAGCAATGGTGACAGAGAGTCACCCTGGAATACCCCCTTTGGATTTGTATCCCTGGAATAATAATTTGTCCTTTATCATGACTTAAATGCAAAGTGGTTTGCCACTGTTTAATGGTCACTGTGATATAATTCATAAGTGTAGGATGTATCTTATACATTTTTAAGCACTCTTTTATCCACGAATGTTGGATACTGTCAAATGCTTTTTTGTAGTCAACCCATGCCATACTTAGATTCTTCCCCTTTGTGCATTTCCATTACAACTTTATTTAACAACAAATAATCCTTTGTTCCATATGACTTTCTTGTATTACCCTTTTGTTCTATTGCCATGATTGAGTTTTCTTCTAAATGGCTATAAACTCTGTTGGAATAATTTCTGGTGTATAGTTTATATGTCGTCAGAAGGCAAGTTATTGGTCTATGCTTTTTAGGATAACTTGCAGGTTTTTCCTGTTGTTAACTAGGCTGGTATCTGGGCTGTGCATATAAATAGTTCTTACTCATAGCTAAAATCTTCATACAAAGATGTTAATACTTTTAGCCAGATGTTAGGTACTGCATCTGAATCTGGGGTTTTCCAATTAGGAGCTTTTCTTAACTTTGTTTCAATCTCTCTGGCTGTTACATCATCCCTTTTCATATCCTGTACATTTGAACTTCTTATTCTCTCTTTTACGTCTTCTATCCATTTAGCATCTTTATTATGTTCATGGGATCGTCATAGATATTTCTCCAAAGTGTATCTATTTCTTCTTTTGTGGTGGTCTTTCAATTCCTTTTTGCCTTGTTTCCCAGTTCTTTATAGAACATTTTGGGGTCATCATAAAAATTGCTTATTTTGTACTTTCATTTTATATTTATCTGCGTATCTCCTAAGTTTTTCTGCCTGTTAAGATTATTAGTTCGTTATTTGCAATAGTGCATGATAGATCCTGATCTGTTCTGATACTGTGTGCTACTTTTATCACAGCTATCTTTCTCAGTATTTTTGTTGATCTGTTCCCTCTTCAATACTCTTCTAACAGTGACACTTCTTGTCTTAATTGCTTTATAGTTTTCTCTGTTCAATACTTCCATGATGGTATTCGATTTCTTCACTTCCTTTCCCTCACTACCCTGTGTTCTTGTGATATAATTTTATCATTTATTAGTTTAGCTGCACAGTAATATATCCTGTTTACTTCTGTTATATCACATGGATCTCTATGAACAGTCCTAATTACTGTGTTCATTTGTTTTATCAGACTTCTGACTTTTTGGGTTTTATTAACCTTCTGCAGTCTATTTCTTTCATTGATCTTAATATGTCTATCAATCTCTATTAAATCAAGCAACTCTTCTCTTAGAACATTTTCTTCTAAACTGCCGTGATAATGAAACTATGATTATAAGATCATAGGATCATAGGAAGTTACTAGGCTATTGGCCCTAAGGCCTTTACAGGCCTAACCAAAAATTTAGCCCATGTTCCAGTAAGTCTGCACCCTATGCCACTGTCCAGCAGGGACATAGGTGGAATCACAGGGGTGTATTTTCTGTTCCCCATCCAGTTATCCAGGTTGCACTTAAAAAGGGTTAATGAGGTACTCTGCTTGACGTGGAGAGGGAGTCGCACAAGATGGGGGAGTTTCTGGGACACAAATCTATCCTGTCAACAAGGCCTATTGATGTCACAGACCAGGTTGAGGTCGCACATGCTGGTTACTCGAGTGGAGCTTGACTTGTGAATATGCAGCAGTCCCATCAAGGCGGGGTCTGAGATTGCTTTGTATGCCAGACAGAGGTCACCTCTGAGGAGTCTGTAGGAGACTGAGTAGAGGGACAGGTCCTTTAGTCTATCTGTGTAGGGTAAATGTCTGAGGCCCTGGATTCTCTTGGTGAGGAACCTCTGTGGTTTATCCAGCTGCTGCATGTGCTTTGTGAGGTACATGCCGAAAGGGCATTGTACTCAGATAATGGGTTTTATAAGGGAAGAATACAGGGATCAACACAAAAGTTCACTAAACAAGTGAAATACCAAAAACGCTGCTCCCTGTATCAATAAAGGCTGTCTTCTGTTCTACTCCTTCTATTCAGAAATAGAGCATCACAAATCCATTCAAAAAGATCCCAGAGACAAATAACACTAAAAATACTTTATTTTACATGTAGAAATAAAAACTGATTAAGCGCTTTCATCTCCATCATGGAGACTTCATCAGAATCAGGGATGTTATGACCACTTTGTCTCTGGATGAGATACCCTTACTAATGAGGTGGGCCATGTAGAAAGCTTCCCATACAATGGAGGCAATATGGTGGTCAAAAGTCAGTTTGCTATTAACCTGGTGCCCAAGTCTCTCAAGACTAATTGCCTGCTTAGGACCTTATTATCAATCTGATAATTTGTGGGAACATCACTCTCCCCAAAGGTGATGATGATGCATTTTTTGTCATTCAGTTTGAGGGCATGTTTCTGGCACCAGTCATTTGTTTGGGTGAGACCATCTTGGATGATGCTCACATCACTAGGGGAATTGATGACAGCACTCAGCTTGCAGTCATCTGCAAACTTGGTCAGGCATAGCCCACTGGTTTTGCCCTGCACCTCAGAAAAGTATATAGCAAACAGCAGAGGCCCCAAGACCTATCCCTGGGGTGCACCGCTTGTTACGGGTCTACTGCTTCAGGTGGCTTTCCCTATTTTGACTAGATGGGTTCTATCAGTGAGCCAGTTAGTGACTCATCTGGTAACATATGGATTGATGCCTAGTTGAGAGAGTTTATCTATTATACTTGAGTGGGGAATAGTATTGAAGACTTCGGCCAGGTCAAGGTAGGCAGTGTGCATCATCTTCCTCTCATCCATGGCCTTGGTGACTCCCAAAGAAGTCGACCAAATTTAACAGGCATGACTTCCCCTTGATGAAGCCAAACTGTGTGGGATTGAGTGTCTGGAGGTTGCCAAAGTCCTTGTTAATGAGGTCCATGATAATCCACTCCATGGCCTTGCAGATCAGGCTAGTTAGGCTGATGGATCTATAACTTCCTGGATCAGTGGATGCTCCACCTTTGTGCAAAGGGATGACAGTGGCTGTCCTCCACTTGGCTGGGATGAAGCTGGTACTCAGTCTTTGGTTGAATAGGGTGTCTAATGGTGCTGCAGGTTCCTGCTTGAGTTCATGTAGGATGCAGCCTGGGATGTTATCTGGTCCCATGGAGGCTGTACTTTTTGCCTTTGAGGGGGTAGTGATGACTTGTTCTCTAGAGATAAGGGGAATGGGTCATGTACTGAGGATGTCCTGTTTTACTGATGGGGGCCAGAAGGGTGAAGTTTTCACTGAACCTGTCTGCCAGCAGGTTGGCTATATCTACAGCATTTGTGTGTGTGGTGTCCTTGACCACCAGTTCTGAGCAGATCTGGATGCTTCCCTTGAGATTGCAGACATATGTGAAGAAGGCCTTATGATTGTCTTTAGTAGATGTGGCCAGTTTGGACTCAAAGTTTGCTTTGGTGGATTTCACTAGTGCTTTTCTTTGCTTGTTCATGCTAAGAAGACATTACTTCGAGTCAGGCACATATGCCTTCCTGAACAGCAATGTTTTCCTTTTATTACAGAGTTTATTTATTGCAGATTTCCACCAGACAGATTTACTCTTCCTTGAGGAGGATGACTTTGTCCTGTCGGGTATTCTTGATTCCATGCAGCTATATAAATGCTCATATAGTACTTTGATGTAGGTTTGGACATATGTGCTATTTCCTATGGAGGGGAGGGGGCTGTGAAGCTGTTTATACCTTCCCTTAGGAGGTTGTAATCAGCTTTGGAGATGTTTTTTTGTCTGACCCTAGGTGGGGGGGGGGGAATCAGGAGAGATGATGACTTTGAAAGTGACCATTCTGTGGTCAGATCTTACCAGGGATGATGACACTGTAGGGATGCTGCAGTGGTTACTCATGTTGGTTAATACTAAGTCCAAGATATTTTCACCTCTTGTGGGGGTGTCAACCAACTGGTCCAAGGCATTTGCATTGACAAAATCAAGGAATCTCTGGGCATTTGTGCCTTGGCATGAGCATTTCTTCCAAGCTATGTTTGTATATTTAAAGTTGCCCAGGATCAGGGTAAAGGGGTGAATCTTGATAGATTCGAAGAGGTCCAGATAGGAGGAGTGGGCATCTTGAGTCAAAGTTGGAGGCATAAAGCTAGCTATGGTTTGAATAGGGGTCTTGCCAATTGTTAACTGCACCTGGAGTGTTTCCTGTGTGTCATACCTTTTGACCAGCCTGGAGGTATGTATGTCTTTTTATATATATATTGCAACTCTACCTCCTTTTGCTTTGCTGCCCACGGTTTGGTGTCTGAATGTATGATAGGATGAGTAACCTGATATGGCTGGGGTGCTCTCTGCAGCTTTGAAGCATGTTTCTGTGACTGCACAAATGTCAGCATCTTCTAGGGTAAAGAATGCTTGGAATGAGTGCAGTTTCATGTTTAGACTCCTAGTGTTTAGCAGCATGACCTTTAATTTACGTTTTGATAAAATTTTCATGTTGGTAGTTTTGACCTCATGGCATTACCTAAAAAGGCACTATGGGGGAGGCAAAAACCTTTCCCATGAGTCTGAAGTCCAAGGGAGACTGATGCAGGCCATCTCTGGCAAAACATTGTGGGTTGTCAATTAGGTCATCCCAGGCTGTCAGGTACTGGATCCTCCTGGAATGACACCAGAAACTAAGCCAATTGTTAAAGTCAATCATTTTCTGTTTGTATTGTGGCATCATTTTGAGTGGCGGTAGAATGCTGCTTAAGGCTAGGAACATACCTGCCTGGGACACATATTCAGCGAGCTTGATCATGTCTCTCTTCATATAGTCCAGGGAGGTACATCTCAAGTCATTCATGCCAGCATGGACTATGACAGAGTCATAACAGTACCTGTTAAGAGACTTGAGTTAATGGGTGATATGGCAGATTCTGGCACCCCACAAACAACTAACCGTGACTTTCTTCTTATCCAGCCTGGTGAAGGGCACATCTGTGTGTCTCACAATGGAGTCTCCTATGACTAATATGTTGGGTTTATGTTTGGGCCCTAGTGGCTGTGAGACACATGTGTGTGGACTATGTGTGGTGTGTGGTGTGGTGGGCAGTGGAGTTCAAATGTTTTTTTGCCTCGGAGGTCTCTTTTGTTTGGGTTTGTTTTTGTTGATGACCTCCAGATATGTGGGGGTGTATTGTGGAGGTAAGGGTGATGTTTGAGGTGTGGTGTTCATGATGACAACCTTCTCAGTGCCAGATATACTGGCTTGTGGGGGGGAGAGCAATGACACTAGGTGCTTGATATAAATGTATCTCTCACAAATTGTTTTCCTAGGTGATAGAGGGTTGTCCATGTACATGAGGCAGTTGCTACACTGTCTCAAGTTGCCCATATCAACCAGAAACTGGGGGAAATAGGCCAGAGAGAGCTAAGAGGGTAAAGGGTGGAAGATCTAAGAGTAGTACTACTAGGTGATCACACAAGTGCTACTAAGGGAGAATTTGTAGCTGGAATACTCACAAAGGGTTAAAAACAGTGCAGCTGCAGCTCAGGATACAGCAAACCTGTATCTAGACTATGTTACTCAATTTAAGATTAGGAGCACAGTAAAATACTCAGAAAGAAGCACAGATTAACCACTTATGGGCATAAGAACAGAATTCACAGTATGAAAAAATACAGTTAAACAGTAACAAAATGCAGTAAAATGCAGTCAAACAGTAATGAATTGCAGAAGATAGCAATGAAATATAGTTAATAAATTGCTTTAAAACAGTAGCTCACAATCACAACAGTAAAAGACAGCTCAAATAAAGGAGCAATTCAGTAGAATGCTGTCATCAATTTACTCAGGCTACTGACAAACAGTAATAAATCCAGCAAACTAAATGCCATTGAACTCCTGCTGAAGGGATTCAGTACTGCATCTGTTCCCATCTTTAACATGCTATGACAATGAAGGGATTAGCTATTGCAGTTATTCCCATCATTAATACACTATGATAAGAAAGGGACCAGGTACGACAGCTGTTGCTGTCATTAACATTCTATTACAATAAAGTGATTAGGCACTGCAGCTGTTTCCATCCTTAACATGCTGTGATAATGAAGGGATTAGGTACTGCAGCTGTTCCCATCCTTAACATGCTGTGATATTGAAGGGATTAGGTACTGCAGCTGGTACCGTTATTAACATGCTGTGATACTGAAGGGATTAGGTAATGCAGCTGGTACCATTATTAACATGCTGTGATAATGAAGGGATTAGGTACCGCAGCTGGTACCGTTATTAACATGCTGTGATAATGAAGGGATTAGGTACTGCAGCTGGTACCGTTATTAACATGCTGTGATAATGAAGGGATTAGGTACCGCAGCTGGTACCTTTATTAACATGCTATGATAATGAAAGTATTAGCTATTATAGTTATTCCCATCATTAATACACTAAGATAAGAAAGGGACTAGGTACTGTAGCAGTTCCCATACTTAACATGCTGTGATATTGAAGGGATTAGGTACTGCAGCTGGTACCGTTATTAACATGCTGTGATAATGAATGGATTAGGTACTGCAGCTGTTCCCATCCTTAACATGCTGTGATATTGAAGGGATTAGGTACTGCAGATGGTACCCTTATTAACATGCTGTGATATTGAATGGATTAGGTACTGCAGCTGTTTCCATCCTTAACATGCTGTGATATTGAAGGGATTAGGTACTGCAGATGGTACCGTTATTAACATGCTGTGATACTTGAAGGGATTAGGTACTGCAGATGGTACTGTTATTAACATGCTGTGATACTGAAGGGATTAGGTACTGCAGATGGTACTGTTATTAACATGCTGTGATAATGAAGGGATTAGGTACTGCAGCTGTTCCCATCCTTAACATGCTGTGATATTGAAGGGATTAGGAACTGCAGGTGGTACCGTTATTAACATGCTGTGATATTGAAGGGATTAGGTACTGCCTATGAACCTATGAACCTATACTACAGCTGTTCCTACCCTTAACATGCTGTGATAATGAAGGGATTAGGTACTGCAGCTGTTTCCATCCTTATGCTGTGATATTAAAGGGATTAGGTACTGCAGATGGTACCGTTATTAATATGCTGTGATATTAAAGGGATTAGGTACTACAGCTGGTACCATTATTAACATGCTGTGATAATTAAGGGATTAGGTACTGCAGCTGTTCCCATCCATAACATGCTGTGATATTGAAGGGATTAGGTATTGTAGCTGGTACCGTTATTAACATGCTGTGATAATGAAGGGATTAGGAACTGCAGGTGGTACCGTTATTAACATGCTGTGATATTGAAGGGATTAGGCAATGCAACTGTTCCCATCCTTAAGATGCTGTGATAATGAAGGGATTAGGCACTGCAGCTGTTCCCATCCTTAACATGCTGTGATACTGAAGGGATTAGGTAATGCAGCTGGTACCATTATTAAAATGCTGTGATAATGAAGGGATTAGATACTGCAGCTGTTCCCATCCTTAACATGCTGTGATAATGAAGGAATTAGGTACTGCAGCTGGTACCATTATTAACATGCTGTAATACTGAAGGGATTAGGTAATGCAGCTGTTCCCATCCTTAACATGCTGTGATAATGAAGGAATTAGGTACTGCAGCTGTTCCCATCCTTAACATGCTGTGATAATGACGGAATTAGGTACTGCAGCTGGTACCGTTATTAACATGCTGTAATACTGAAGGGATTAGGTAAGGCAGCTGTTCCCATCCTTAACATGCTGTGATAATGAAGGAATTAGGTACTGCAGCTGGTACCATTATTAACATGCTGTGATAATGGAGGGATTAGGTACAGCTGGTACCGTTATTATTTATTTTATTTTATTTTATTTTACATTTGTTGACCGGGATTGTCCAACTGGATACATGTCCATTTTCAGTAGAGGCCCGGGGAGAAAAGCTCCAAGGAGAAAAATTTACAGACATACAGATAATTCTAGATACATATTTCAACTAGGCCCATTAGGTATGCAGTTGGGCACACATAAAGATATTAAGCATCAGTGAGGTACAGTTGACAACAGGTCTATAAACAACAATGCATAGTGCAGACTAACACAGATATGCCATCATTCTTCAGTTGTGGTATACAATTTTATGAGGGTAAAACATGAGATATTTGTTAAGCCAAGAATTAAAATAGTATAGATGTGGCACAAGTATTAGTCTGGTGAGGAACAGGGACGTAGCCATTTTATGCTGAGGTAAGATTCGATAGTTATTTTAAATTTAGAAAGGGATGCTTCTAGGGTTAAGGATGTAGGCAGGGAGTTCCAGATTTTGGCTATATAAGAAGAGTATAGGGAGTCACCGGCATGGTTGTGAGATCTGGTAACTGCTAACAGTAACTTGTCTGTGGAGCGGAGTTGCCTAGGACAGGAATACTGTTGGATTATGTTTCTTAATGAAGGTGTTATGCTTGGATGATTGAGTAGCTTGTGTGTGATAACTAGCTGGTTATAGGTTAGTAGGTTTGGTAGTTCAAGCCAACCCAATCGCTTTAGGTTTTGGCAGTGATGTGTTCTGAAGGAGCTGTTGCTGGCAAATTTGGCTATCTGATTATAGCAGGAGGTCAATTTATTGGTTTCTGTTTTGGATAGGTTGGCCAAGACTGGTGATGCATACAGTAGAGTTGAAAGAAGGTGTGTTTGTGCTATTGTAGTTCTAAACATGCTATGATAATGAAAGGATTAGCTATTATAGTTATTCCCATCATTAATACACTAAGATAAGAAAGGAACTAGGTACTGTAGCAGTTTCCATCCTTAAGATGCTGTGATAATGAAGGGATTAGGCACTGCAGCTGTTCCCATCCTTAACATGCTGTGATACTGAAGGGATTAGGTACTCGGCTGGTACTGTTATTAAAATGCTGTGATAATGAAAGGAGTAGGTACTGCAGCTGGAATTGTTACTAACATGCTATGATATTGAAGGGATTAAATACTGCAGCTGGTACCATTGTTAACAAGCTGTGACAATGAAGGGATTAGGAACTGCAGCTGTTCCTATCCTTAACATAGTATGATAATGAAAGGATTAGGTACTGCATCTGTTTCCATCATTAACATACTTTTGATAATGAACAGATTAGATGTGGCAGTGTTCCTGTCATTAATACGCTATGATAATGATAGGATTAGGTACTGCAGCTGTTCAAGTCATTAACATGCTGAGATAATGAAGGGAGTAGGAACTCCAGATGTACCCGTAATTAACAGGATGTGATAATGAAGGAATTAGGAACTCCAGATGTTCCCGTCAGTAGCATGCTATGATAATGACACGATTAGGTACTGCAGCTGTTCCCATTAGTAGCATGCTATGATAATGAAGTGATTCACTACTGCAGCTGTTCCCATCAGTAGCATGCTATGATAATGAAGTGATTATGTGCTTCAACTATTTCTGTTATTAACATGCTATGATAATGAAAGGATTAGGTACTGCAGCTGTTCCTGTCATTGACATGCTATGATAATGATGAGATTAGATATCACAGCTGTTCCCATCATTAACATGCTATAATAATGATGAGATTAGATATCACAGCTGTTCTTGTCACTAACATGCTATGATAATGATGAGATTAGATATCACAGCTGTTCCCATCATTAACACGCTATGATAATGATGAGATTAGATATCACAGCTGTTCCCATCATTAACATGCTATAATAATGATGAGATTAGATATCACAGCTGTTCTCATCACTAATATGCTGTGATAATGATGAGATTAGATATCACAGCTGCTCCCGTCATTAACATGCTATGATAATGATGAGATTGGATATCACAGCTTTTCTCATCATTGACATGCTATGATAGGGATGAGATTAGATATCACAGCTGTTCCTGTCATTAACATGCTATGATAATGATGAGATTAGATATCACAGCTGTTCCCATCATTAACATGCTATGATAATGATGAGATTAGATATCACAGCTGTTCCCATCATTAACATGCTATAATAATGATGAGATTAGATACCACAGCTGTTCCCGTCATTAACATGCTATGATAATGATGAGATTAGATATCACAGCTGTTCCTGTCATTAACATGCTATGATAATGATGAGATTAGATATCACAGCTGTTCCCATCATTAACACGCTATGATAATGATGAGATTAGATATCACAGCTGTTCCCGTCATTAGCATGCTATGATAATGAGATTAGATATCACAGCTGTTCCTGTCATTAACATGTTATGATAATGATGAGATTAGATATCACAGCTGTTCCCGTCATTAACATGCTATGATAATGATGAGATTAGATATCACAGCTTTTCTCATCATTGACATGCTATGATAGGGATGAGATTAGATATCACAGCTGTTCCTGTCATTAACATGCAATGATAATGATGAGATTAGATATCACAGCTGTTCCCGTCATTAACATGCTATGATAATGATGAGATTAGATATCACAGCTGTTCCCATTATTAACATGCTATAATAATGATGAAATTAGATATCACAGCTGTTCTCGTCACTAACATGCTATGATAATGATGAGATTAGATATCACAGCTGTTCTCATCATTAACATGCTATGATAATGATGAGATTAGATATCACAGCTGTTCCCGTCATTAACATGCTATGATAATTATGAGATTAGATATCACAGCTGTTCCCATCATTAACATGCTATGATAATGATGAGATTAGATATCACAGCTGTACCCGTCATTAACATGCTATGATAATTATGAGATTAGATATCACAGCTGTTCCCGTCATTAACATGCTATGATAATGATGAGATTAGATATCACAGCTGTTCTCGTCATTAACATGCTATGATAATGATGAGATTAGATATCACAGCTTTTCTCATCATTGACATGCTATGATAGGGATGAGATTAGATATCACAGCTGTTCCTGTCATTAACATGCTATGATAATAATGAGATTAGATATCCCAGCTGTTCCCGTCATTAACATGCTATGATAATGATGAGATTAGATATCACAGCTGTTCCCGTCATAACATGCTATGATAATGATGAGATTAGATATCACAGCTGTTCCCATCATTAACATGCTATGATAATGATGAGATTAGATATCACAGCTGTTCCTGTCATTAACATGCTGTGATAATAAAGGGATTATGAGCTTTAACTGTTTCAGTTATTAACATGCTACGATAATGAGGAGATTAGCTATCACAGCTGTTCCCGTCATTAACATGCTATGATAATGATGAGATTAGATAGCACAGTTGTTCCCATCATTAACACGCTATGATAATGATGAGATTAGATATCACAGCTGTTCCCGTCATTAACATGCTATAATAATGATGAGATTAGATATCACAGCTGTTCCTGTCATTAACATGCTATGATAATGATGAGATTAGATATCACAGCTGTTCCCGTCATTAACATGCTATGATAATGATGAGATTAGATATCACAGCTGTTCCTGTCATTAACATTCTATAATAATGATGAGATTAGATATCACAGCTGTTCTCATCACTAATATGCTATGATAATGATGAGATTAGATATCACAGCTGTTCCCGTTATTAACATGCTATGATAATGATGAGATTAGATATCACAGCTGTTCCCATCATTAACATGCTATGATAATGATGAGATTAGATATCACAGCTTTTCTCATCATTGACATGCTATTATAGGGATGGGATTAGATATCACAGCTGTTCCTGTCATTAACATGCTATGATAATGATGAGATTAGATATCACAGCTGTTCCCGTCATTAACATGCTATGATAATGAGATTAGATATCACAGCTGTTCCTGTCATTAACATGTTATGATAATGATGAGATTAGATATCACAGCTGTTCCCGTCATTAACATGCTATGATAATGATGAGATTAGATATCACAGCTTTTCTCATCATTGACATGCTATGATAGGGATGAGATTAGATATCACAGCTGTTCTTGTCATTAACATGCTATGATAATGATGAGATTAGATATCACAGCTGTTCCCGTCATTAACACGCTATGATAATGATGAGATTAGATATCACAGCTGTTCCCGTCATTAGCATGCTATGATAATGAGATTAGATATCACAGCTGTTCCTGTCATTGGCATGCTATGATAATGATGAGATTAGATATCACAGCTGTTCCCATCATTAACATGCTATAATAATGATGAAATTAGATATCACAGCTGTTCTCGTCACTAACATGCTATGATAATGATGAGATTAGGTATCACAGTTGTTCTCATCATTAACATGCTATGATAATGATGAGATTAGATATCACAGCTGTTCCCGTCATTAACATGCTATGATAATTATGAGATTAGATATCACAGCTGTTCCCATCATTAACATGCTATGATAATGATGAGATTAGATATCACAGCTGTTCCCGTCATTAACATGCTATGATAATTATGAGATTAGATATCGCAGCTGTTCCCGTCATTAACATGCTATGATAATGATGAGATTAGATATCACAGCTGTTCCCGTCATTAACATGCTATGATAATTATGAGATTAGATATCACAGCTGTTCCCGTCATTAACATGCTATGATAATGATGAGATTAGATATCACAGCTGTTCCCGTCATTGACATGCTATGATAATGATGAGATTAGATATCACAGCTTTTCTCATCATTGACATGCTATGATAGAGATGAGATTAGATATCACAGCTGTTCCTGTCATTAACATGCTATGATAATAATGAGATTAGATATCCCAGCTGTTCCCGTCATTAACATGCTATGATAATGATGAGATTAGATATCACAGCTGTTCCCGTCATAACATGCTATGATAATGATGAGATTAGATATCACAGCTGTTCCTGTCATAACATGCTATGATAATGATGAGATTAGATATCACAGCTGTTCCCGTCATTAACATGCTATGATAATGATGAGATTAGATATCACAGCTGTTCCTGTCATTAACATGTTATGATAATGATGAGATTAGATATCACAGCTGTTCCTGTCATTAGCATGCTATGATAATAAAGGGATTATGAGCTTCAACTGTTTCAGTTATTAACATGCTATGATAATGATGAGATTAGCTATCACAGCTGTTCCCGTCATTAGCATGCTATGATAATGAGATTAGATATCACAGCTGTTCCTGTCATTGGCATGCTATGATAATGATGAGATTAGATATCACAGCTGTTCCCATCATTAACATGCTATAATAATGATGAAATTAGATATCACAGCTGTTCTCGTCACTAACATGCTATGATAATGATGAGATTAGACATGCTATGATAATGATGAGATTAGATATCACAGCTGTCATTAACATGCTATGATAATTATGAGATTAGATATCGCCATTAACATGCTATGATAATGATGAGATTAGATATCACAGCTGTTCCCGTCATTAACATGCTATGATAATTATGAGATTAGATATCACAGCTGTTCCCGTCATTAACATGCTATGATAATGATGAGATTAGATATCACAGCTGTTCCCGTCATTGACATGCTATGATAATGATGAGATTAGATATCACAGCTTTTCTCATCATTGACATGCTATGATAGAGATGAGATTAGATATCACAGCTGTTCCTGTCATTAACATGCTATGATAATAATGAGATTAGATATCCCAGCTGTTCCCGTCATTAACATGCTATGATAATGATGAGATTAGATATCACAGCTGTTCCCGTCATAACATGCTATGATAATGATGAGATTAGATATCACAGCTGTTCCTGTCATAACATGCTATGATAATGATGAGATTAGATATCACAGCTGTTCCCGTCATTAACATGCTATGATAATGATGAGATTAGATATCACAGCTGTTCCTGTCATTAACATGTTATGATAATGATGAGATTAGATATCACAGCTGTTCCTGTCATTAGCATGCTATGATAATAAAGGGATTATGAGCTTCAACTGTTTCAGTTATTAACATGCTATGATAATGATGAGATTAGCTATCACAGCTGTTCCCGTCATTAACATGCTATGATAATGATGAGATTAGATATCACAGTTGTTCCCATCATTAACACGCTATGATAATGATGAGATTAGATATCACAGCTGTTCCCGTCATTAACATGCTATAATAATGATGAGATTAGATATCACAGCTGTTCCTGTCATTAAGATGCTATGATAATGATGATATTAGATATCACAGCTGTTCCTGTCATTAACACGCTATGATAATGATGAGATTAGATATCACAGCTGTTCCTGTCATTGGCATGCTATGATAATGATGGGATTAGATATCACAGCTGTTCCCATCATTAACATGCTAAAATAATGATGAGATTAGATATCACAGCTGTTCCCGTCATTAACATTCTATGATAATGAAGGGATTATGAGCTTCAACTGGCAGTTATTAATATGCTATTATAATGAAGGGATTATATATCACAGCTGTTTCTGTCATTAATATGCTATGACAATGAAGGGATCAGGTACCTCAGCTGTTTCCATCATTAACATGCTATGATAATGAAGGGATCAGATACTGCATGTGCTCTTGTCATTAACACTCTATGATAAAGGAGACATTAGGTGCTGTAGCTGCTCTGGTTATTAACATGCTATGATAAAGAAGGGATTAAGTGCTGTAGCTGTTCCCAGCAATAATATAATTAATACACTGTGATAATGAAGGGATTGGGTGCTGCAGCGGCTTCCATCTTTAACATGCTGTGATAATGAAGGGATTACATGCTGCAGCTATTCCCGGCATTAACATGCTATGATAATTAACTCATTCACTCCAATGGAGCTCAGGAAGTTTGCTCTGTAACTTCCAATGGGCAAATTCCAAGCCTTTTCTCAGAATCAAATCATGTCCTCACCTTTCAAACAATCTATCTCTGGAACCATAAGGATTATTAAAGAATTATAAATGGCAAACTCTTCAGCACAAACTATTTTTATAGTGACAACATTCTTTAGGTTCTAGGTCTTAAAATTAATTTTATAAATCACTGTAAACACAGTCCCTGGGATTCAAGAAGCTTAAAATTCCATGCAGGAACATTATAGCCGTTCATGCATGGAATATGGCTGCTAAGCAATCCAGCAAATAGCTGATCTGACATGCACGAGCGTGCCTACACCGTTCCTGCATGGACATGACTGCAGAATGCTAATTACCATATTTGTTAGTGAAAATCATGCAAATTAGGTGAATTATTGATTCAGCAAGCAGGCAGGTATCCATGCAAGAACAGTGTTAGTTGCAGTAATGTATTCAGTTACTAACTGAATACATTTCTGCAAATAACAAAACAGAGGCATGACAGCTCCCAAAAAAGGCATGTATTATAGTCTTTAGGCATGCCAATAGCTAAATATATGGCCATTGGCATGGAAAACTGCTTCATTTTTATAAAAATCAAAGTTATTTTTTTGGCCGATCTAAACTGTTTAAGCACAAGGCAGTGCCACACAAACGGGATTGTGCCAAAAAAAAAAAGTGAAAACTCAATTTTAGGGGGAATCTGCATTTTGCCATTATAGTCTATGGCATGCAGAATCAAAACAATACCAGGGAACACTGGTTGTCAAGGGAAAGGCTCCGTATTAGTACAGTAACTATGTACTAAGGAAGTGGTGTATGTAAATGAGGAGAAATTTACTGAATCACAAAAATCTTCTAAGTGCCAAACTGCACCTAACCATGTAGGAACTATAAGGCAGTGGTGTAAGCAGGAGAAGCAGCTGACATGAAAAGGATGTGTGTCATGATTGGTGTAAGCACATTGGAGCTCCTCGGCTTCCCTTTGAGCTTAGCTAAGCATAGCTAAGTAAGGGAGTGTGTCTGAGGCTGTATTGACTTATTCCATGAAATGAGGAGCATGCTCGCATCCAGAGGAGGACCATTTCTTCATGTTTACATTAGCTAAATGGGTTTGTGTGGTGTGCACCCGGTCTAAAACAAAACAAAACAAAAAAACAGAAATAGCAGGACTGTTTACATTTGGGCACCGGGTTTCCCCGGCATGCCTCGGTGCTAAAAAGGGGAAGAAATGGGAAGGGAAATAAAAGAAAGAAAGGAAAATAGCAGAATAAAAGCAATCAAGTACAAATTACATAGCTAGCAGGTGGAATGCATCATAGTCAGCCAATCACACAGGCAGCATCTGCAGCACAGCAGTATAAACTATGGAAACACCTTGCAGTCTGATTTTTCTCACAAACTCTGCACCATTGGTGTACACACATGGAGCAGTTTTAACTGGAAAAATGTGAGGGGGCTGCCATTGCTTTGATCTATCAGTATGTGCTAGAGGCTGAGGGTGGAGAGGAGGATAATGCTGACAACCGCCACAGACTGAGGAGGAGGAGAAGAGTGTTCAGACCCAGGGTAACTTACCAGCGGCTACATGATCTGGAGATAGTAGAGCACTACAGGGTGGACAGAGACATACTGCAGCAAATCACCGAGGTGTGCCAGCCACAACTCAGACCTAGTTTGGTGGCAATGTTGAATTACCCCCTACAGACTCGCACAGTGATAACACAGCAGGACCCGCAGTTGCAGTAAGGCTATGAAGGGTAAGAAGTCTGAAACTCAAATGTATGCCATAACAATCTGACCTGTCCTCTTTACTGATATGCCTCTAGTCCCCAAGACAGGGCACAATAGTATGTTAAATGGAACCAAAATGTAAAGCAAATATCAGCACAGTCTGTGCAAATGTGTATAGTTAACAGGTGTGCCCCCATATACCCACACAAATGGCAGTCGTCTCATAATGCCCTAAATACAGTGCTGTCTTTGACAGGGCTATGTGCAGATAACTGCAGTGCCAACAATTATGCATGTCAGTGACACCCACTGCTCTGCCACTGACAGACCTGAAAGTCACAGTGCTATGTGGAATATACTACACATATAAGGGACATCCTGAAGGATGTGGTAGCTGAGGTGCTAAGACGTTTGTGAATATAAGTGCTGTTTGATACTGTTGACAGTGGTTATTCTCAATAACTTGTTTTTCTGATGTTTGCTTTTACATATAATGGACATGCTTGCACAGTAGAATGCACTCTGTACCCACACCCATAACTCCCAAACTCTGACAGCAAGATATCTGGACAAGGGCAGAAATAAAAGTGGAACAAAGGCCCAATGATAGGCATGTGTTATAAATATCAATCTTACATAATAAGAAAGTTGGTAGGGTGAGGGGTTTGCAGTAGCGGGAATTGTCTAAAGGTTATGTAGTCTGAAACAGTAATGTCTCTCATTATTTTGTAACATCACTCTTCAATTATATGCAACTAACTTGCCATAAAAACACAAGTTTATGTAGACAGGATGAAACCTCTAGTGAAACACCTGCCAAGAAATGTATAGGTGAGAGGTATGTCCACACAAAGATATCACATCTCAGGTTAGAAAGATACCACACAAGCAGGAGATCCCTGGCCAGTATATCACCAGGTTGCAGGACTGTTTACACAGCATGTCATTATTAAACTGGCTGTAGCCACACCTCACAAATGGCCTTGTTGGGCAAGAATGTATATAGTTGCCCTCATAATATTGGTCTATGCATCATACAACTAGTATTCCTCTAATAAAGCACTGTGATGATCTGAGGATGTCTGGCACTAGGTAATGACACAATACATTGCAGTGTCAGACTACAGATATGTCAGAAAATGTCTGCTAAACAAACCAAGTACCCTGAGGAAAGTCCTGTGTACTCCTGAGAGGTATGGCTATAGCACACAAACCCTGGACTGGAGTACACCTATCTCTGTAATGGAGTCCCACTTTAAGTATAGAAGGTCACACTGGGCATGCTCCTACACTTAGAGAATCACAGGACATGTTGGGAATCCACTACGGAATATATGACTGTATTGTGTATATATGTCTGTGCATACAGACAGCTATGTACACCTCAACTGCCCCCCCCCCCCACACACACACACACATCAGACAGGATTACCCTTAGCTAGCTGTAGGTGGCCCATATGTGATATATCTGCATCTGTTGTGTAAGATACACACACACATATATATGGGCAACAGATAACACCATATGTCAAGCATACACACACACACACACACACACACACACACACACACACACACACACACACACACACACACGTGGGGAAGTGAGAGACAGAAAGTGATAGAGAGAGAGAGAGACACAGGGGGGCACAGACAGAGTGAGTCACACACACACACACACACACACACACACACACACACACACACACACACACACACAGATACCCCGAATGACATACAGTGATGTCCTGCTGTGGACAGTGGCATATCAATTGTAAACAGTTGCATGTATCAGCATAAAAGTGAGCCCCATTGTGTAACAGTACTGAGTTTGGGTTTATAATATCACAGCACCTGTGTGTGTGTGTGTGTGTGTGTGTGTGTGTGTGTGTGTGTGTGTGTGTGTGTGTGTGTGTGTGTGTGTGTGTGTGTGTGTGTGTGTGTCTGTGTGTGTGTGTGTGTCTAAGTATTAGGAGACTGTTCCCACTCAGTACACTTCACATTGCCCTACTTCACAAGATCTGCTGCTGTGATTCACCTTAGAAGTACCATTGGACACCTGTCACCTCTATAAGCTCTGTAGCACGTGTGATAACTGTGTAACACTGTAGTACAACTAGCTGGATAGGTAGGGGTTCTAATCTCAATACTGGAACTGTGTTTGTAGGTGAAACAGTTTTAGGTCATTCCCACCCAAAACACTTCCCAGTGCCCTACTTTATCAGTCCTGCTGATGTCATTCTCCTTATCAGCACATTTGGCCATTTGTCAGCCTCATAAGTTCTGTAGTGCATGTGATAACTGCTTAACATTATAGTACAAATCATTATCTAGGCAGGGGTTCTAATCTTAGATCTGGCAAATGTGTGTGTGGGAGTATAAGTGTGTGTGTGTATGTTTGTAGGAGAAAGTATTTTGATAAGTCTCCCACCCAGTGCCCTACTTTATCACCCCTGCTGATGTCATTCCCCTTATCAGCACCTTTGGCCAGTTGTCAGCCCAGTAAGCTCTGTAGTGCATGTGATACCTGTATAACACTATAGTACAAATAACTAAATAGGCAGTTGTTCTACACTCAGATCTGGAAAATATGTGTGTATGCTTGTTGGAAGAAGTATTTTGACCTACTGTCCTACTTTATCAGTCATGCTGATGTCGTTCCCCTTATAGGTTCATGTGTGTGTATGAGGCTAATGGCCCTGGAGCCTTTACAAGCCTAACCCATAGAAGTGCCCTGCCTTTGTGCCACCCAACATTAGTTCCCAGTGTCTCTATCAAATAGAGCCACTGGAGTGATCCCTGGGTTGAACGTTCTATTACCCATCTACTCATCAATATTTCTCTGAAACAGGGTCAGCTAGGTGCTCTGCTTGATATGTATGGGATGACTATTCCAGGGCATGTGCAGTCTCTGGGTGAGGAAACTGTCTCTCCAGCATGTTGTGTTGATTGTGGTAATGAGGTTGAGGTCTCTGCAGGGTGTGGTGTGGAGGGATTGGGATGTCTTTAGATGTAGCATTTCTAAAAAAGCTGGGTCAGGCTTGGTTTTGTAAGTCAAGCAGAGGTTGCCTCTAAATAGGTGATATGAGCAAAGAATAAATTTGAGCCTGTCTGTGTAGGACATGTGTTTAATGCCTAGGATACTCTTTGTGAGGTACTTCTGTGGCCTCTCCAGCTGTTGCAGGTGTCTAATGAGGTACATGCCAAATGGGCCATTATACTTGATGATTGGTCTAATGAGGGAAGAGTAGACAGAGACAATGACCTCATTCTTCCTGGATGCAAAACCTTTGGTAATGAAATGTGCCACATAGAAGGACTTCCTGGCCACAGTAGCAATGTGGTGGTTGAAGGAGAGGTTGCTGTCAACCTGTGTCCCCAGATCTCTTATAACACCTACAGTGTTCAGTGGGCTCCCATCAATGTGGTACTTAGTGAGAACTGAGTTTTTACCAAAGGGGATAATGATGCATTTTGTGGTGTTAAGCTTCAGGCCATGGTTTCCACACAAGTCATTGGTCTCAGTGAGGCCTTTCTGTAGGATGTCTGCATCACTTGTGGAGTTAATGATGGCTTCCAGCTTGCAGTCGTCTGTGAACGTGGTCAGACAGAGTTCCCTTGTGTTGGCCCGGACTCCTGAGAAGTAGATGCTGAACAGGAGAGTATCCCTGAGTGATCCCTGTTGGACTCTACTCATGACTGGTTGGCAGTCTGACTTGGAATTCACTACTTTCACACTGTGTGTTCTATCTGTGAGCCAATTTGCAACTCACCTAGTGATATAGGGGTGGATGCCAAGTTTGGTGGGTTCATCAATAATTCCTGACTGAGGAATGGTATCAAAAGCCTTGGCCAGATCGATGTAGGCTGTATGCAGTCCCTTACCATCATACACAGCCCTGGTGACTGATTCAAAAAGTCAACCAGGTTGAGCAGGCATGATCTTCCTTTTACAAAGCCAAACTGTCTGGGGTCCAGAGTTAGGAGATTACCTATATCTTTGTCGATCAGGTCCCTGATTATGTACTCCATAGCTGAACATATCAGACTCGTCATTCTAATGGGCTGATAATTACTAGGGTCTGTAGTCGCTACCCCTTTATGGAGAGGAAAAACTATAGCAGTACGCCATTTGAGAGGGACAAAGCCTGAGGTGAGGCTGTGACTGAACAGGGCACACAGATGTGGTGCCAGGTCTCTTTGTAGTTCATGTAGAAAACAGCCAGGGATATTTTTGGGTCCCATGGAAGCTGTATTCTTGCCCATGGACAGTGCAGGTTTAACCTGGGCTGCAGTAATGCTGGGTGCCTGGCATTCTTCTGGCATTGTGGTTGTCCCCTTGGGGGGAGAGAGAGGTGAAGCTGGCCCTGAATGTGTTGGCAGGAATGTTGGCAATATCTGTTGGCTCAGTATAGCAGGTAGCATTGTGCAGTAACTCAGAGCACTTATGGGTATTGCCATGGAGGTTCTTGATATAACTATCAAAGGTTTTTTTATTGTTGTCAGTGTCTGCTGCAATTTTGCCATCATAGCTGGCTTTAGATGATTTCTTGAGGAATCTCAAGTTGTTGTTGAGGCTAATAAGGGTGTTTTTCCAGTCTTGGGACTCCACCTTTTTCTGCAACAGTTTCTTCCTTCTATTGTACAGTTTATTAATTTCAGGGGACCACCAGATTGGCCTCCACTGTTTGGAGGAGAGCTTCTTGGTTCTGTTGGGTATGGCTAGTTCCATGCATTTATGTACATGTTTGTACAGTGCATTTCTGTATGATTTGGCAGTCATACAGCTATTTTCCATTGGCATGGGTGCTGTGAAGTTAACCACCTCTGTTTTTAGGAGTCCAAAGTCAGCTTTGGAGAAGTTTTTCAAGGTGGTTACCTTTGTGGGGGTGTAGGTTAGATGTGGATTTCCATGGTGATTACTTTATGGTTGGAACTGACCAGGTAGGGATTGACTACTGTTGTTGAGCAATGGTCCCATATGTTAGTAATCAACACAGATCAAGGATGTTGCTTCCTCTACTAGGGGTCAGAATGAGCTAGTCCAGGGCATTGGAATTGATGAATTCCAGGAAGCATTGGGCCAGTGTATTGGTGCTTGAGTGCGTCTCCCAGTTGATGGAGGGGTAGTTGAAGTCTCCTAGTATGAGAGTGTTGCTTTGGACCTTGATAGATTCCAGGGTGTTGAGGAATGTGGATTGAGAGTCTAGGGACATGGATGGGGACCTATAGCAGGCTATGTTATGGATTGCACTATTACCCAATGTCAGTTGTACCTGAAGTATCTCAGATGCATTATGCTGAGATACTTGTCTGGCAGTGTGCATATCCTTTATGAACATGGAGACACCACTGCCTTTGGAGCTGTGGTCCATGTTTTGGGGCTGACAGGTGTGGAATGAGTTATTGCCTGGTAGTGCAGGGGTGCTGTGTGCTGCTGTAAATCAGGTCTCCATTACAGCACAAATGTCAATGTTCTCCATTTTGAGGAGTGTTTTGAGTGACTGCATCTTGAGATTTAGATGTCTAGTGTTGACCAGCATGACCCTCAGATTGCATTTATTTATAGCTGTTATGGGGGTAATTTGATTTGGAACACCACCTAAAAAGGCGCTATAGGGGTGGGAGGAAACTTAGCCAGTACCTGTAAACCCAGGGGTAACAGATGCAGGCCATCTCTGGAAAGGCATCATGGTCTGTCAATCATGTCATCCTAGGAAACTAAAAAACGGATCGTAGCAGTAATGAAAGCAAAAACAGTATAGGCAGTAAACAGGACAGTCTTTAATCCAGTACAATGAAGCGCTTTTCATCTGCCAGCATCTGCAGACTTCTTCAGACAAAAGTAGCTTACAATTAAAAAAGCTTAATATACTTAACTGGTCAAGGATAACCAATCAAATAGGAACAAGCTAATATAAGCAATTAAAATAAATTACCTAACACAATCTGTTTAGAACTAGTGGTAATTCAAAGCAAAACAGTCTTATTTCCAAAACTTTAGTCTCCCTAGCTGATTAACCAAAACAGGATAAAAAAGCAAGTCAGAAATACATAAGTAAATATTTATCATAAATACATAAAAAACATGAAAAAACATCTCATTAGTTAATTATCTACTAAGGTTTTTAAGTTTTAAAAGGCTGCTAATAGAGCAGCTATCATTCAGCCCTGGTATTACATAGGCGTTTAACCTGATTTGCCAGCGTAACTCAGACAATTCCAACAAAAGATGTATAGGAGCTCCCCTTTTACTCTCAAGTATCTGGTCTATCACCATAAATCTAAAATAATGGTCATTTTCTTGGCTAATATGTTTGGCAAGAGCGTTTTCTAATTTGCCTTTACTAATGGCGTATTGGTGTTCATAAATACGCTCTTTTAATTTACGCTCTGTCTTGCCAATATAAAAACCTTCACATTTTTGACACTGGGCGAGGTAGACCACCATCCTAGAGTTGCAAGTGCATCTACAGTGGAGGTCAAAACTAATATGATTAATAGTGAATCTATTTGATTCATTAATGTGTCTACATTGATTACAATTTTGGCATTTGAACATGCCTGGTGTTCGTGTTAAATTACTTGTAGGTAGTTCTAATAATGCTTTTAAATTTTTACCTCTCCTATATGCAACACCGGGGTTATCGCCTACTTTGCCCATCACTGTGCTATTGGTGCGAAAAATATTCCAGTTTTTGTTAATAATATCCAGAATGAGGTGACTATTAATGCTATATGTCAAAATTAATCTATTTTTAAAACAACCGTCTGGTTCTAGACATACAAACCGAGTAGGTACAACGGCATTATCAGTTGGAGTATGTGGGGCAACACTAAGGATGGCTTGATAAATACCATTCCTTCTCTTATTAATCACCTCCTTAACCAAACCTTCAAGCAATCCAGTTGGATACCCTCTGTGTAAAAACATGTTCTTTAATTTCTCACATTCAGCCATAAAATCTTCATCCAGGCTGACCATCCGGGCTGCTCTGGAGGCTTCCCTTGACAACTGACCGTTTTTGGTGGTAGGGATGGCAGCTACTGAAATGAAGAAAGGAGTTAGAGTGAGTAGGCTTCCTGTAAATAGTAGCAACATAACCATTCAACTCCTGATTTTTAGCTAACCAGATGTCCAAGAATGCTATGGCATCTGTCCCAAATTTTGAAGTAAAGGACAGAAAGTCCATAGACGTGTTAAAGAAATCTAGGATGAGCTTACCATCTTCTTGATTACCCTCCAGTAATATAAATATGTCATCCAGGTAGCGAGTATAATACCTGATTTTAGACATGAGGGCATGGTTGCTCAAAATGTTCTCCTTTTCCCAATGCGCCATAACAATATTAGCCAAATTGGCCCCACAGGGTGACCCCATGGCCACACCTGTTTTTTGAAGGTAAAAGTTCTCACCTAGCATGAAGTAATTATTAAATAATACCATATCAATAAGTTCTATTACTAGTGAAATTTCATCTGGTGGAGCGTCCTTACTAGTAAGAAAAAAAGCCACCCACTCCAATGCAGTCTCTAGGGGAATGCAGGTATACAGGTCCTTGACGTCTATTGTCAAGAAATTGAAATTGTTGTTAAATGTGCACTCTCCGATTTTGGCTAAGAAGGACCACGAATCCTTGCAGATTTGTTCTTCATCCTGCAAGTATTTCTGTAAGATTGTGTCAACAATTTTGGCACATGCATAGGTTGGAGAGCCTCTTCCGTCAACTAATGGTCGCATTGGGGGATTAGAGAGATCCTGCTGGATCTTGGGAATCCCAAAAAGGCAGGGGAATCTTGGAAATAAGGTAGTCAAATATTTATGTTGTTCTTGGTTTAGTCTACCCTCAAAGTGCATCTCGTCCAAATTGTTTTGAATATTACGATATGCTTTGTTGACATCAGACTTAGAGCTAACACTGTATGCATCATCAGCAAGTAAATCTAACATTCTATCGTAATAGTCAACATTGTCAAAGACCACTACTCCCCCACCTTTATCCGGTTTACAAATACAAATGTCAACCCTTTTAGGGTTCCTAGTTTATTCAACCCTCCTTTACACACATTAATCCATTGCTTTGAAAATATGTGTGAACTTGATCTAAGGGACAAGTTGAGCCACGTTAGAACTAATGACACATGTAAGGAGGAAAAATTACTGTTAGATTTTGTGAAACTGCATAGTTTACGCATTTGTAAACCGGATAAAGGTGGGGGAGTAGTGGTCTTTGACAATGTTGACTATTACGATAGAATGTTAGATTTACTTGCTGATGATGCATACAGTGTTAGCTCTAAGTCTGATGTCAACAAAGCATATCGTAATATTCAAAACAATTTGGACGAGATGCACTTTGAGGGTAGACTAAACCAAGAACAACATAAATATTTGATTACCTTATTTCCAAGATTCCCCTGCCTTTTTGGGATTCCCAAGATCCACAAGGATCTCTCTAATCCCCCAATGTGACCATTAGTTGACGGAAGAGGCTCTCCAACCTATGCATATGCCAAAATTGTTGACACAATCTTACAGAAATACTTGCAGGATGAAGAACAAATTTGCAAGGATTCATGGTCCTTCTTAGCCAAAATCGGAGAGTGCACATTTAACAACAATTTCAATTTCTTTATCATAGACGTCAAGGACCTGTATACCTGCATTCCCCTAGAGACTGCATTGGAGTGGGTGGCTTTTTTTCTTACTAGTAAGGACGCTCCACCAGATGAAATTTCACTAGTAATAGAACTTATTGATATGGTATTATTTAATAATTACTTCATGCTAGGTGAGAACTTTTACCTTCAAAAAACAGGTGTGGCCATGGGGGTCACCCTGTGGGGCCAGTTTGGCTAATATTATTATGGCGCATTGGGAAAAGGAGAAAATTTTGAGCAACCATGCCCTCATGTCTAAAATCAGGTATTATACTCGCTACCTGGATGACATATTTATATTACTGGAGGGTAATCAAGAAGATGGTAAGCTCATCCTAGATTTCTTTAACACGTCTACGGACTTTCTGTCCTTTACTTCAAAATTTGGGACAGATGCCATAGCATTCTTGGACATCTGGTTAGCTAAAAATCAGGAGTTGAATGGTTATGTTGCTACTATTTACAGGAAGCCTACTCACTCTAACTCCTTTCTTCATTTCAGTAGCTGCCATCCCTACCACCAAAAACGGTCAGTTGTCAAGGGGCAGCTCGTCAGAGCAGCCCGGATGGTCAGCCTGGATGAAGATTTTATGGCTGAATGTGAGAAATTAAAGAACATGTTTTTACACAGAGGGTATCCAACTGGATTGCTTGAAGGTTTGGTTAAGGAGGTGATTAATAAGAGAAGGAATGGTATTTATCAAGCCATCCTTAGTGTTGCCCCACATACTCCAACTGATAATGCCGTTGTACCTACTCGGTTTGTATGTCTAGAACCAGACGGTTGTTTTAAAAATAGATTAATTTTGACATATAGCATTAATAGTCACCTCATTCTGGATATTATTAACAAAAACTGGAATATTTTTCGCACCAATAGCACAGTGATGGGCAAAGTAGGCGATAACCCCGGAGTTACATATAGGAGAGGTAAAAATTTAAAAGCATTATTAGAACTACCTACAAGTAATTTAACACGAACACCAGGCATGTTCAAATGCCAAAATTGTAATCAATGTAGACACATTAATGAATCAAATAGATTCACTATTAATCATATTAGTTTTGACCTCCACTGTAGATGCACTTGCAACTCTAGGATGGTGGTCTACCTCGCCCAGTGTCAAAAATGTGAAGGTTTTTATATTGGCAAGACAGAGCGTAAATTAAAAGAGCGTATTTATGAACACCAATACGCCATTAGTAAAGGCAAATTAGAAAACGCTCTTGCCAAACATATTAGCCAAGAAAATGACCATTATTTTAGATTTATGGTGATAGACCAGATACTTGAGAGTAAAAGGGGAGCTCCTATACATCTTTTGTTGGAATTGTCTGAGTTACGCTGGCAAATCAGGTTAAACGCCTATGTAATACCAGGGCTGAATGATAGCCGCTCTATTAGCAGCCTTTTAAAACTTAAAAACCTTTGTAGATAATTAACTAATGAGATGTTTTTTCATGTTTTTTATGTATTTATGATAAATATTTACTTATGTATTTCTGACTTGCTTTTTTATCCTGTTTTGGTTAATCAGCTAGGGAGACTAAAGTTTTGGAAGTAAGACTGTTTTACTTTGAATTACCACTAGTTCTAAACAGATTGTGTTAGGTAATTTATTTTAATTGCTTATATTAGCTTGTTCCTATTTGATTGGTTATCCTTGACCAGTTAAGTATATTAAGCTTTTTTAATTGTAAGCTACTTTTGTCTGAAGAAGTCTGCAGATGCTGGCAGACGAAAAGCGCTTCATTGTACTGGATTAAAGACTGTCCTGTTTACTGCCTATACTGTTTTTGCTTTCATTACTGCTACGATCCGTTTTTTAGTTTCCTGGTTTGTGCTTTCTAAATCATGTCATCCTAAGCAGACAGATACTGGATCCCCTGAGAATGACACCAGACACTTAAGCCAATTGTTGAAGTCAATTATTTGTTGTTTGTACTGTGGTAACATTCTGGGTGGCAGATGTTTACTGCTCAGGGCTACTGTCATACCTGCCTGGCCCACATAATCTGAGAACTCCCTCATGTCTCTTTTCATGTAGTCCAGAGAGGCGCATCTCAGGTCATTTACACCCACATGGACAATGACAGAGTGATACTTGTAGTTGATGTAGAGTGACCTGACTTGATGCGTTATGTGTTGGATTCTAGCACCTGATAGACAGTTGACTGTTACCTTTGCCAAATTCAACCTAGAGAGTAGGACATCTGTGTGCCTCAGTATTGAGTCACCTATGATTACTGTATTGGGCAAGACGGTTAGCCTTAGGGGCTTAGGTTGAGGGGCATACTGTGTAGGTGAGATATGTGTCATGTGGTTTGCGGTCAAGTGGGTGCCTGTCTTAGTGGTCTCTGCTGTTTTGCTAAATGTCTATTGAGTGCCTCGTTAAGGTGGGTGTATGATTTTTGTTTGTATGTCAGAGTTGTGATAGTGGGTATTCTGGAGGGCTATGTGTTCCCAGTGGTGTGGTGCAGGTGTTGACCTTCTCCTCTTGACCAGCTAGTCCAGTCTTTGCTGGAGAGTGCATGGATTCATATGTTCATAGGTAGGTACTAGGCTACTGGCCCTAGGGCCTATATAAGCCTAGTCAAAAGGTACCCTGGCTTTCGCCACCCAAGAAAATTATTTTCCTGTGCCACTGTTGAGCAGAGCCACAGAAGTGATCCCTGGAGTGAATTTCCTATCTCCCATCCAATCATCAAGATTTTTCTTGAAGAGTGCTAATGAGGTGCTTTGATTGATATAGATAGGTAGTTTGTTCCAGAGTATGGGAAGTCTCTGGGACAGGAATCTATCCCTCCAGCATGTTCTGTTTATTGTGGTGACAAGGTTTAGATCCCTAGAGCGTGTAGCTCATAGGGATTGGGATTTCTTTAAGTGGAGCATGTCTAAAAGCTCTAGGTTTGACATAGCTTTGTGTGTTAGGCCGAGATCACCTCTGAGTAGGCGATATGCGATGGAGTAAAGCTGCAGTTTTTTGAGATGGTCTGCATAGGGCATCTGTTTGAGGCTGGTAATCCTCTTTGTGAGGTATTTCTGCGGCCTTTCCAGTTGTTGTAGGTGTCATGTGAGGTACATACCAAAAGGGGCATTGTACTCTATAATGGGTCTAATGATTGATGAGTAGAGGGGAACGATGACTTCTTTTTTCCTGGATGAGAAACCTTTTGTGATGAGGTGTGCCACGTAGAAGGATTTCCTGACTACTGTGGCAATGTGATTATCAAAGGAGAGACTACTGTCCACCTGTGTCCCAAGGTCTCTTATCACACTTTCACTGTTAAGTAGACTACCGCTTATGTGGTAGTTCATGGGTACAGAGTTTTTACCAAAAGGGATGACAATGCATTTTTTGGCATTGAGCTTGAGGACATGGCTTTAACACCAGGCATCTGTCTCAGTGAGGCCCTTTTGTAGGATGTCCACACCTTTTGGATTTTTGATTATGGCTCCTAGTTTGCAGTCATCTGCGAACTTCGTTAGCCAAAGACCTTCTGTGTTAGTTTGTACTTCAGAGAAGTAGATACCAAACAGGAGAGGACCCAGGACTGAACCCTGTGGTACTCCACTTGTCACTGGTCTGAAGTTGGATTTGGAGTCTGCTACTTTCACAGTGTGAGTTCTGTCAGTGAGCCAGTTGGCAACCCATCTTGTGACATAGGGATTTATACCTAGTTTAGTGAGTTTATCTATAATTCCAGAGAGGGGATGGTGTTGAAAGCCTTGGCAAGATCTAGATAGGCTGTGTGAACCACCTTACCCTCATCTACGGCTTTGGTGACTGCTTCAAAACAGGTTTAAGAGACATAATCTGCCTTTTACAAACCCAAACTGGGTGGGGTCCTGAGTTTGGAGATTACCAATGTCATTGTTTATAAGTTCCATGATGATACGTTCCATAGCCTTGCAGACCAGACTCGTTAAGCTAATGGGGCAGTAGTTTCCGGGGTCTGTGGTGGCTCCCCCTTTGTGGAGTGAGATAATTGTTGCTGTGTGCCATTCAGTGGGCGCATATCCTGAGGTGAGGCTATGATTGAACATGGTACTTAGGTGGGGTGCCAGTTCATTCTGTAGTTCATGTAGAACACAGCCTGGGATGTTGTCAGGTCCCATGGATGCTGTATTCTTGGCTTTGGATAGTGTGTTTTTACCTGTGCAGCTGTGATTACAGGAAATTTGCATTCTTTTGGTATAGAGATGGGCCCTTTAGGGGATGACAGGGGGGTAAAATTAGCACTGAACCTATCTGCCAGGATGTTGGCAATATCAGTTGGTTCTGTATATTTACTGCCATTGTGCTGTAACTCAGAGCAGATCTGAATGTTGCCATTGAGATTCTTGACATAGCTATAGAATGCTTTGTGGTTGTCTTTAGAGTAAGTGGCGATTTTATTTTCATAACTGGCTTTGGAGGATTTTATGAGGGATCTCAGCTTCTTACTGAGGCCGACCAGGGAGTTTCTCCAATCATGGGATTTTACTCTTTTTTTGCAACAGTTTCTTTCTTCTGTTGTAGAGTTTGTTTATGGCAGGAGACCACCAGATTGGCTTCCTTTTTTTTGGAGGATAGCATCTTGGTTCTGTTAGGGATTGCACAATCCATGCACTTGCGTAAGTGCTTATAAAGTGCATTTGTGTAGGATTCAGCAGTCATACCTCTTTTGTCCGTCAGCATGGGTGTCGTGAAGTTTTCCACTTCTGTCTTAAGAAGTGTGAAGTTGGCTTTGGAGAAATTTTTTACTGTGGTTTCTCTAATGGGGTTTGGGGGAGGGATGTCTAGGGTGATTAGCTTGTGGTCAGATCTGACCAACAAGGAATTGACCTCTGGTGTGGAGCACCAGTTGCCCATGTTGGTAATGACCAGGTCTAAGATATCGCTGTCCCTGGTTGGGGTGTGGATAGGCTTATCCAAGGAATTGGAATTTATGAATTCCAGAAAACGTTGAGCACAAAAGTTGGTACATGAGTAGTTTTCCCAGTTAATGGTGGGGTAGTTCAAATCGCCCATTATTAGGGTGTTAGGTTGTGCCCTAATATTTTCCAGTGTATCAAGAAATGAGGAGTGGGAATCCTGGGGCATGGTGGGGATCTGTAGCAAGCTACAATTTGGATTGCGGTCTTGCACAGAGTTAGTTGCACTTGGATAATCTCGTATGCATTATGCTGAGCAACTAGCCTGGAGGTGTGGATATCCTTAATGAATATGGACACACCTCTGCCTTTAGTGTTTCGGTCTAGGTTAGGTGGCTGAAAGGTGTGGTATGAATTATAGCCTGGTAATGCAGGGGTACTCTCTGGAGTCTTGAACCAGGTCTCTGTCACTGCACAGATGTCGATGTTCTCCATTTTAAGGAGTGCCTCAAGTGAGTGCATTTTGAGGTTTAGACTTCTAGCATTGAGTAGCAATAACCTCAGATTCTTCTTGCTTGTACCTGTTATGGTGGTGAATTTGTTATTTGAACCATGCCTAAAAAAGGCACTATAGGGGTGGCTAGAGCCTTAGCCAGTATCCAGAATCCCAGGGGTGACAGGTGCAGGCAATCACTGACAAAGCATTGTGGTTTGTCGATCATGTCATCCCAGGCAGACAGCTACTGGATCCCCTTAGAATGACATCAGAAGCTTAGCCAATTGTTGAAGTCAATCATTTTGTCCTTGTACTGTGGTATCATTCTGGGTGATAGCAGGATGCTACTCAGGGCTAGAGTCATACCCGCCTGGGCTGCAAGATCGGACAGCTCCTCCATGTCCCTTTTCATGTAGTCCAGAGAGGTATGTCTCAGGTCATTCACACCAACATGGACAATGACAGAGTCATATTTGTACTTGTTGAGGAGTGGCCTGAGTGCATGCATTATGTGGCAGATCCTGGCACCTGACAGGCAGCTGACAGTAACTTTCTCCTTGTTTAGCCTGGTGAGTGGAACATCAGTGTGCCTGACTATAGATTCACCTATGACTGGAGTGTTGGGTACGTTGTTATGCCAGCTGTTATGTGGTTGAGTGGCACACTGAGTTTGTGGGCTATGTGTCATTTGGATTGTGTTGGGGGGTGGAGGTTGCTTGTGTTTCTGCTTTGCAGGTCCCTGTTGCTTGGGCAGGTTTTTACTGAGAACCTCCACGAATGTAGGTGTGTGTTTTGTGTTTCTATGTGTGTGTTTTGGTGGTGTAGGGTTTGAGGGACTATGTGCTGAGTGTGGTGTGGTGCAAGTGTTTACCTTCTCCTCTTGACTGTCTAGTTCAGTCTTAGGTGAAGAGAGCTTTGCTTCCAGTTTGGCTATATAAGTGCATCTCTCACAGGTTGTAGTGTTGGGTGGTAGGAGGAGAGGGTTGTCTGTGTACATGAGGCAATTGCTGCATTGCCCCAAGATGCCCAGATTCATCAGGTAGACAGGAGAAATCACCGGGAGCTGACCCTTAGACATGCCTGGATAGATGCTTATTTGTTAAGTGCTAGAAACTGTTTTCCTCTAGACAGTGAGGAAAGTTGAGTGCTATAGTAATTTGTAGCTTATTTAATGCTTACAATAAGTTCTGAATAAGTGCTGAGCTCAAAGAAACAGACTTGAGTGCTGAAACTAAAAAACTGGCTAGTTCTAAGAAACAAAATTAAGCTAGAATGCTTCCCTCCAACACAGAAAGGCTTGGGGGCATAGAAGCCCACAAATAGTCCTGGATACAGCAAATCTGTATCCAGATTAGACGTCCCACAGGAAAGGCAGGAAACAAGCTTAGAATTTTTTTTATCTTCCACTTTGGTGATATAGGGCTATCTCTCACAACTCTGAGTGTTGGGAGTTTAGCGGAGAGGGTTGTCTGTGTACATGAGGCATGAGGCAGTTGCAACCAAGTGCACCAGGTTAATGGACAAAGGCACCGAGAATTGCACTTTAATCATCCCAGGAGGGGTGGTCATAACTACTAAGTACTGGAACTAATTCCATGAGGAATGACTACTGCTGATGGCTCTCAGATGTGCTAGAATAATTGATACAAAAACCCGTTGAAGTGCAAAGCTATTAGGCTATTTGAAGTGCAAGAGAGAAAAACTAGCAAGATCTAAGGGAAAAACTGAAGGCAGACTTTCTGGCAACTGTAATAGTTTACCTCAGCTGTGCAGTTATCAGCATCTTTGACCAGTTGTCAGTCCAGTAAGCTCTGTAGCACATGCAGTAACTACAGAACATTATAGTGCAAATAACTAGATAGGCAGGGGTTCTAATCTCAATACGGGCACGTAAGTGTGTTTGGGTGAGAATCATATACTGTGTGGGTTATACTATTTTGAGTTGTGTACCACCCTGTACACTTCCCATCACCCTACTTTACTAGGCCTGCTGATGTCATTCACCTTAGAAGTACCTTGGGACAAGGTGAAATCATATAAGCTCTGTGGCGTGTCTGATAACTATGTAACACTATAGTAGAAATAGTTAGATAGGTAGGGGTTCTAATCTCAATACTGGCAACTGTTTCTGTGTTTATGTGAGACTCATATGCTGTGTGGGTTATACCATTTTGAGTTGTGTACCACCCTGTACACTTTCCATCACCCTACTTTACTAGGCCTGCTAACGTCATTCACCTTAGAAGTACCTTGGGAAAAGGTGAAATCATAGAAGCTCCTTGATGCATCTGAAAACTACATAATACTATAGTAGTAAAAACTAGATAGGTAGGGATACTAATCTCAAGACTGGCAACTGTGTGTGTGCGTATGTTTTTGGGTGAGGATCATATCCTGTTCGGCTTATACCATTTTGATGTGTGTACCATCCACGCCTGTTTACCACCTCCCAATGGCATTACTTTATATAGCATGGTAAGGGCATCTGCCTCACATGCAGCATGTTAAACCATTGTACAGGCCATAACAGTCCTCTGTACAGATGTCTATGTAATATCCAGATATTTGCAACCTATATGTGGTCTGTGTTCCTTAACAATGCCCATATATGTGATATTGTTGCCAAATCAGTCACAGTGAGTGTATTGACACACATGCCAGCATCAGGTATCATACTTGACTGAAACATCATGCTGATACAACATCTGCTACCCTATCACTTGTCCAGGCTTGTAGGAACAATACATGACTCCAGATGCTATGTCTGGTGGGTTATCTCACCATCCATGAAGGCATTCACAACATTATGTCTTGTAAGAGGTAGTGGGTTATGTCCCATGCATATAATCTATGTGGGGCATGTCATGTGTATGTAGTACTACAGTACATCAAAGTGGATATGTAGGTTTACTATTCTGTCTATTGCCAGCTGTGTTTGTGTTACTGTGTGGACATCCCCTGTGTCAGTCCTTACTTTGTGTATGCAAAGGATAGACCATTTTGTCTCCTTGTTCCACCCTATGAACTCAGGAATACATACCACAAACATGTCATACACAGTGAAATGTAGAACAGGCCAAATGGATACAGAAAACTTATAGAAATTGAAAAAAAAAAAAAACAGCCTCCAGAGAGTAAACAAAAGTCTCCACTTTTAATACGCCAACAAGAACAAAATAACCAAATGACTAAGCGCTTTCACCAGGCTTCAACCACTGGCTTCTTCAGAGTCATTTAGTATAACATCCACAGCTTTTTAAATATACAAACAACTAATTGATTACTTAATTAATTACATCACCACCTAACCAGATTGTTTAAAAAAATCATTAATAGAATTCCTTCAGTCCACACACATACAATATTTAGTTGTTTAGTTGTTTGTATATTTAAAAATCTGTGGATGTTATACCAAACGACTCTGAAGAAGCCAGTGGTTGAAGCCTGGTGAAAACGCTTAGTTGTTTGGTTATTTTTTTCATGGTGGCGTATTAAAAGTGGAGACTTTCATTTACTCTCTGGTGGCTGTTTTTTTATTTTTTTTCAATTTTTATAATGTCATACACAGTATCATGCATGCCCTCACCAACTGCATCAGGGTTGAGTGTATGGGAAAGAAATGGCAGGGCCAACAGGTGTTGACAGGCGAATCTGTTGCCATTAATGTAATGGCTACACTTTTGAGGGGCCTACTGACAGTACCGCAGTAACCTGTTCTATATGTATGAGCCTGTGGTACTACACAACACTGAGGTGACATGTCTGAAGGCTACCTGTCTGTGACAAGGGGTATGTATGCAAGGTCACACTGCCTGACAACAGTGTCCCTTACACACTGTTCCATACAAACACACCTGGTACATGTGCATATAAAGCTGTACCTTGCCTATGACATGGTCGGTGTATTCCCACTCTGCATACTCCCTCTTGGTAATGTCTACAAGGCCACACCCTGCAGACACACAGACAACAAAAAACAGAATACAGCATGTCAGACTACATTCAGTCAGTGGTACTAACAGCAATAATGGATCCTGGCTAATAATGTACATACCCCTGTATGTGTACCCAAAACAAATGCAAGCAGACAGCACCTTACACAGTATGACATAGCTAGACTGTACTATATTCACCCTGTGTATCAGACCCATATTAGCATGTCCCTGCATCGATGGTATGGATGACAGGGATGTGGCATAGATATCATCATATGCACAGGGTGTGGTGTGAGTTTGGCATAGGCCTAGGCTGGGCCATACGGTTGACATCATGTGTGTTTGTTTGGAGAGGTATCCAATAGACGGGCTGTGCAGAGGTGCTGTCTGTGTCTGGAGGTGACATGCCTGTGATACAGATGCGTGTGTGTGTATGTATGCACACAGTCATACCATGTGGCTGCCCTACACAGGGGTGTGTTGTACAGCTGGGGACCTTACATGGCAGGGTGTCCAGTTCACTGTCTCCAGACACAGACATGGAAAATGGTCTTGCCAGGGGTCTCACTGACACCACCAGGCCCAAGACTTGATGCAGTACTTCTTCCTGATGGTGACTGCTGTCTGCTGGATCCATGTGACTGACGGGACCATCCAGGACCACGTGCCCATGGCCTGTTCAGGTGTGATGTGGACAGCAACCCCCTTTCAGTAGTGCTAGTGTCACTGCCACTATGGGAGTGTGAAGGTGCATGGCCCTGTAGACTCTCAGCTGTTGTTGGTGCTGACCTATGTCCACATGGCTGATGCCCATCTCCCACCGCATGCTCTAGCACAGACATGCCACGGTCAAGAATTGCCAATGTCTCACCCCACCATCTATTCATGACCTCAGTATTTTGACTTGTGGCCTCAACAAGGTCATGTATGTTGCCAAGTAAATCAGGAAGAGTTGCATTTACCACCCTGAGTATTCGCCTGGTGTTGCATTTATTACATGCCTGTGCATCCATTACAGACCGAAACATGCATCTAGTGACACCTACTGTGGCACTTGTGACAGTGACTTGATGAGCACCAGTCCACCTGTGAGCACCCCTGTCCATCCACCTGTGTGGGACCTCACCTGTAATCTGACTATGGCCAGTGTCTACATTCACACCTGCCATAGTCACCACACTAGCCTATTCCATGCCACCACCTGCCAACTTTCCATCATCTGTAGCCACTGGTGACGGGGTATGTGTGGACATTGTCACTATGTGTGGGGATGGTGTGGACAAAAATGGGATGCCAACCAGTGGCACAGATTCAGCCCCTGACAGCCCCACCTGTGCCTCACTATTCCTATCATCATTGTCAGAGTCTGCAGAGACACTGACATCAGTTTTCAAGTGGGAAGGACCCCGAACCCCATCACCACCTGTGAGGGGAAGACAACATATGTACATTAATACCTGCACTTTAAGGTTGGCTGGTATACACACACACAAACACACACACACACACACACACACACACACACACACACACACACACACACACACACACACACACACACACACACACACACACACACACACACACACACACACACACACACACACACACACACACACACACACACACACACTTACAACTGAGGTGGCACAAATATGTTACACAGACCTCACACATTACCCAAATGGTAACTTGCATGACACATGGCCCTCAAAATCATGCATTGCAGCCAGTTTTACTCCATGTAACTAACAATATAGAGCTCTGGGATACATGAGTACTGTTAATAGGTGATTGCCCTTCCCCAGCACAGACTGCACCCATGTACACATCATTCCTGTTCACCTGTATAGCACAGTGGCAACTACTACAGAACCTACATCACAACTGTACAGATCCTCACAGGATGTGTAGATGTCTGTCTCATATGTTTGCTCTGTTTCTCATAACTCCTGTGTTTGTCTGATATATAACTGTGATGATCTGAGGAGTGGCGTCATTAATTAACATACATTTGAGTTTCAGACCTCCAAACCAACAGTAAATGTATGGTCACACAAATCCTGTTACACCACCAACCTTCTAAGCTTACAGTGGATATAATAAGTGTATACATTCCTGTTAGCATGCCATGTTCTTGTAATATATAAAATGCGACAGCAATAATGCATTCAGAAATATTACCCACCTTTCACGTGACATATGACCTGTGCAATCCAATCGATAAACAAACAAATGTGTTACGTGTAAAATATAATGAATGAACTATGCACAGTATGGTGGTTGCATAAGTGTGCACACCCTTAAAATTATACTTTATTAAAGCACATTGTAAGTGACTTACAGCATTCACTCTTCTTGGGAAAGTGTCTATCAGCATGGCACATCTTGACTTGCCATTATTTGGCCATTCTTCCTTGCAAAGGTCTCCCAACTCTGTCAGATTGTAAGGGCAGCTCGTGTGCACAGCCCTTTTTAGGTCACTCTGGGGTTTTTCTATTGGGTTTAGGTCTAGGCTCTTGCTGGGCCAATCCATAACCATGAGTGTGTTCAGGTGAAGCCACTGTTAGGTAGCTTTGGATGTATGCTTCGGGTCTTTGTCATGTTGAAGGCTGACACCCCTCCCCATCCTCAGTGTTCTTGTAGACACCTGATGGATATGGGTCAGACATGAGTGTTATTTTAAACTGTTCAGAATTCCCACCACTGGGACTACAGGTTCAGTTCCGGCTTTGGAACAGCATCCCCACAGCCGGTCAATGTCACCAGTGTGATTCACTATGGGGATGGTGGTCTTCAGGTGAAGAGAGGTGTTGCTTGTGCACCACACATGCCATTTGGTATTGTGGCTGTGAGGTCAATCATCCCTCCCAACTGTACCGAATTACTCGTTTTTTACCGAGTTTTGGGGTCCAAATAATGGGGTGCCATGATTCCCGTGTGGCACCCCTTCACTTCCTATTTTTTTCCAGCTTTGTTTTTAAGTTTTTTTCTTTCTTTTTTTAGCTGACGTCATCACATGCATAATGATGTCAGCGCTGTCATCTTATCAGAAATGAGCGCAAGTGCACTGCACACATTTCTGGCTGGCTGTTTGAAAGAAGGATCTGCAAGCGGGAATGTGAGCAAGGCTTAAAGTATGTGAATGGAACTGCGAGCATTGCAAACTGCACTTGCAGAGTTATCAGCTTGCATCAGCTTAAGGTACTGTGCACAGTTTTTAGTTGGAATTAGTTCAGTTTAAGGTATTGTGCAAAGTTATCAGTTGAAATTTGCCATAGATTGTGCAGAGTTCTTAGTTAGTTCAGCTTAAGGTATTGTGCAGAGTTATATTGGTTGGAATTAGTTACTTGGTACAGATTTCTGGCTGCTGTTTGAAATGCGAGCGTCTGCTTAATATGAATGCAATTGCAAGCATTGCCGAGAGTGTGCAGAGTTCTTAGTTAGTTCAGCTTTAAGGTATTTTACAGAGTTATATTGGTTGGAGTTGGGTTACTTGCTATGGATTTCCGGCTGCTGTTTGAAATGCGAGTGCCTGCTTAATGTGAATGGAAATGGAATTTCGAGCATTGCTGAGTTATCAGCTTGCATTGTGCAGAGTTATCAGCTGAAACTTGCCTTAAGGTATTGTGCAGAGTTATATCAGCTAGATTTCCGGCTGCTGTATGTGAGCGTCTGCTTAAGGTGAATGGAATTACGAGTATTGCTGAGTATATAACTTGCATTGTGCAAAGTTATTAGATGAAACTTGCCACAGAGAACGAATGTATTGTGCAGAGTTATCAGATGAAACTTGCCACAGAGAACAAACAGAATTAGGTGTGTGTGTGTGTGTGTGTGTGTGTGTGTGTGTGTGTGTGTGTGTGTGTGTGTGTGTGTGTGTGTGTGTGTGTGTGTGTGTGTGTGTGTGTAAACACCTGGTGCCTAGAGGTACTCAGGCTCAAACCCTGTACCTTGGGTACAAGGTAAAAATAGCCTAAAGTCCCACCACTTGTAAATGTATGCCTTATATTTTTGTTCTGCTCTTCATTAAATCTGTGTTTTTTCAAGGTTCCTCATGAAATTTGTGGTTTTCAGGATTTTTGTGGCAAATCCCTGAAGGATTGGATTCACTAAATAATGACAGGCAAATTATTCTAGCAATTTTCTAAGTTTATAAGATGAGTATCTGGAATTTGCCCCTATTTTGGGTCTGTATTCCCCCATTATTGGCTTTGTCCAGGTTTTTGTGCTAATATGTTGTGAGCTATTGTGAGAACTGAATTCTGTATTTCCCCCATTATTGGTTTTGTCCAAGTTTTTTTGTGCTAAGAGGTTGAGTGCTATGGTGAGAATAAATGATAGCTATTTAAGTTTCAGTCTTCCAACTTTTTAAGAAACTGCTGATTTGGCATAGCGGTATGTTGCTCTGACTGTAGTGCATAGGGTTCTGGTTTCAAGACTTGGATATGACATGCATGGTGATAACACATTTTATTCTAACAACTTTCCAAAGTTATACAAGCAATGTTCAAAATGTGTCCCTGGTTTTTGGCCTTTTGTCGTCGTCCCCAAAAAAAAAAAAACTGAAATTGAAAATAAGTGCAAGAAGTTGTGCAAGATGTATATATATATATATATATATATATATATATATATATATATATATATATATATAGGTTCATAGGTAGGTACTAGGCTATTGGCCCTGGGGCCTATACAAACCCAGCCAAGCCACAGAGGTAATCCCCGGGGTGAATTTCCTATTTCCTATCCAATCATCAAGATTTTTCTTGAAGAGTGCTAATGAGGAGCTTTGTTTGATATAGATAGGTAGTTTATTCCAGAGTATGGGAAGTCTCTGGGACAGGATTCTATCCCTCCGGCATGTTCTGTTTATTGTGGTAACAAGGTTTAGGTCCCTAGAGCATGTAGCTCGGAGGGATTGGGATTTCTTTAAGTGGAGCATGTCCAACAGCTCTGGGTTTGACATAGCTTTGTATGCTAGGCAGAGATCACCTCTGAGTAGGCGATATGCGACGGAGTAAAGCTGGAGTTTTTTGAGACGGTCAGCATAGGGCATCTGTTTAAGGCTGGTAATTCTCTTTGTGAGGTATTTCCGCGGCCTTTACAGTTGTTGGAGATGTCTTGTGAGGTACATATCAAAAGGGGCGTTGTACTCTATAATGGGTCTAATGAGTGATGAGTAGAGGGGAACAATGACCTCTTTTTTTCTGGATGAGAAACCTTTTGTGATGAGGTGTGCCACGTAGAAGGATTTCCTGACTACTGTGGCGATGTGATTATCAAAGGAGAGACTACTGTCCACCTTTGTCCCAATGTCTTTTATTACACTTTCGGTGTTAAGTATACTACCGCCTATGTTCCTATGTTGTAGTTCATGGGTAGAGAGTTTTTCTAAAGGGGATGACAATGCACTTTTTGGCATTGAGCTTGAGGCCATGGCTTTGACACCAGGCATCTGTCTCAGTGAGGCCCTTTTTGTAGGATGTCCACATCGTTAGGAGTTTTGATTATAGCTGCTAGTTTGCAGTCAGCTGCGAACTTCGTTAGCCAAAGACCTTCTGTGTTAGCCTGTACTTCAGAGAAGTAGATACCAAACAGGAGAGGACTCAGGACTGAACCCTGTGGTACTCCACTTGTCACTGGTCTGAAGTCAGATTTGGAGTCTGCTACTTTCACTATACACACACACACACACACACACATATATATATATATATATATATATATATATATATATATATATATATATATATATATATATAGATATACAAATATATATATATATATATATATATATAGTGTTTGTGGAAGTAGACTTTTATGACGGAAATGTTCTGAATTTGATTTGGCAGTTTTGTCATTATTGGTTCATGCAATTTGTTTCATTGCTAATGGAAAAATGTTCAAACAATAAATTTAAAATTGCGCTCTAACTTAAGTCTAACAAGTGTGCTGTTTTATACAAGGAATTTTATTTAACAAAGTCAGGAAGGTGTATCAAATAATGCATGTATGTTTCTTGTTTTGTGTGCAAGGGGCCTATGATTTGAAAACAGCACAAAGGTTAACTTTGGGTTTCTGTGCTGTTTCAATGAATGGGAGTTTCAAGGGCAGAGAAGTTTTAATGCCAAGTCTATTTTCATTGAGGGACAATGTTGCTTTGTTTAGCAGATATATATTAGTGTTTGTACATTGTGCTATAAAATGTAAAAATAAAATCCAAATAATCATTGTAGAAGTAAAGCAGCAGTATGCATGCATAGATTAGTGTTTGTGGTAAATGGGACGAAATAGCCAGGTAATGGGACACTGGAATGGCTGCAGGGGGACTCCGGTGCCATATTTTGGTTGTCTGTTCTTCAGTTTGCATTTGAAAGTTGGGATCCCACAATTCCATTGGAGTGGACAGGGTTATGTAATTATGTATGCAAATGTTACGTTACTCCGCGTACAGATTTGTACCTATTTTTCATGGGCCTTGTCCAGATTTTTGATGTTTCCAGGTTGAGAGGTATGAGGTCGATCCATAGTCTCATTACACCATAACACATTTTCACACATGCCTTTGGGAGACTTGATGTGCTGTATTGCAAATTGTATCCACCCCTGAATGTTTTTTGGTGTGGTGAAATGCTTCCATCTTCTGACCCTACCTCATAGGCCAGACTTATGCAGAATATGGGAGATTGTTCTCACATGTAGTACATAACACCAGTACTTGAAGAGATTCCTGCAACTCCCTCAGCATTGCTGTATGTCTCCTGGTAGCCTTCCTGACCAGGTTTTGACATAGGTTCATAGGTTCATAGATTAGTACTAGGCTAACTGCCCTTATGGACCATTTTAAGCCTAGCCAATTATCCCATGTGAGAATAAACCTGCACCTTGTGTCTGTAAGGCAACCACCTTAACCATTATGCCAACCTCCCATCCACATGTCTGTTCATCAGTTTTGGAGGGACATCAGGTTCTTTTCAACAGCACTGTTGTCCCATATTCAATCCACCTTTTGATGACTGTCTCCACCATGTTTCATGATGTATGCAATGCTGTGGTAATGTTGTTGTACCCTACTCCTGACTGATACCTTTCAAATATGAGATCCCTTTGCTGCTTTGTAAGCTGTCTGCAAGCAATGGCTGTTGCTGTTGCAGGCAACTGAACAAATGTCATGAATATCCTACTTTTACAGCAGACTGTTATATGGTGTTACTCATAGTACCTTTACTTGATGGCAGGTGTGTACCCATGCAGACTGAATGCTGTCAGTAAATCACAAGCTGCTGCAATAAACTATTATTTGAAGGGTGTGCACATGTATGCATCCAGCTTATTGTAAGGTTTGTATACTCCATATTTGGCGCCCAACAGATCGGTTGGTTTTACAAATGAATTGTTCATGTTCTAGGTCACATTAAAGGTTGGAAAAGGTGTGGACTGACATACTGTGGTCTCAATTTGTATATATATATATATATATATATATATATATATATATATATATATATATATCACAAACACCTGGCATCTTAACAGGGGTGTGTACACTGTTTATATCCACTGTATAAGAGTAATGTTTCACACATGTCCCTACCTTAGGCCGCTTGTCCTCCCATATCGTTGGTCTCTGTCCAGAAGTCTTGCACTGACAGGTTGTGAGGTATGCTACAGGAATGTTACATTCTCTTCAGATAGACCCCTGTGGTAACCACTGTGATGCAATACAGTTAACCCTACCACAAGTGAACATGCACATAAAGCAATTTGACTTTGAGTGACAGTTGTGTGCATGGTAAATTGCATGCCCTTCACATGCCTGGGATATTGGCAAACCACAACACAACAATTCCATACTCACTATCTTCACGCTTGTGTCCCACGTGCAGACTGGAGGGACCTAGGTAGTTGTAGGACACGTATTGTCAGCAGACTCATATGTGGCATTGGTACAGGATGGATGCAGCATGTCTGCACATTTACAGTACAGCTCCCAATACTACACAATTTGCTATCCTTCACCATAGATGTGCACTTCTGTGCATTAGAAAACCCCATCCACAACTGCAATCTGAGCTGGCGCATGCATGCGATACTCTAGAGATACAAGTATGTCTGCTACACTAGTCTAGTAATCTCCACTGGTACCTTACCTACATGCTTCTCATCCATTGTCTGGGTGCCACCAACCACCAGCATGTACCCTGATGTTGTACTGGGATGGGTGCCCCAAGGTTGGTGAGGAGCTCCTCGGTGGGTGTCAGTGGGACCTGCATGGCTGGGCCCCAAGCTATGGCTTTGTGGTCACTGGCCTTGGCAGCAGCCCTTTGTCAGGCATGGAGTATGAGGTCGGTTGCATGATGCTGGACCTGTTTGTATGAACGTGCGTACAGCCTGACATCATTTACCCTGTGGACAAGGTCGTCCCACAGGGCGGTCATCTCCCGCAGATGTTGCTGGCTCCAGCCAAACATTATGGCATGGTTCTGTAGTATGGCTTCTATGATTATATTTGTCTCAGTCACTGAGAAAGTTGACCTTCGCTGATGCAACATTGCACCTGGAAGACATAAACAGGGAAACACATCACAGGACCTCATACATTTGGCAACAGTATGTACAGAACCTGCACATCTACATTGAATACCAGTAGCCACCACTCACAACCACACCATACCCCTGTAATCTATTAGCACAGTATCAGCTTGCATTGCACTCCTGGTCCTGATGTGTCATATTCTCCCCAATGAGGGCCAGTTAATTGCAGAATCCTCTGTTCCTCATTCATGTCTGTGTAGAGGGATGACATTGGCCATCTTCCATGTGGATGGGGTGTGGATGGTGCTGAGGGTTGGTATGAATACAGTGTGTGATGGAACTGGGAGCACATGCCTGAGTTCATGTAGGATGCAGACACGGATGTTATCAGGTCCCATGGATACTTACATTTGCTGCCTTTCAGTAGGCAATATGTACCTGCTCACTGGTGATGAGGAGTGTGGGTGCTGTGCATATCCACCTACAGTGATGCTGAGCCAGGGGGGTGATGTTTGCCCTAAACCTATCTACAGCAGGTTGGCTATAGCTATGTTGTGTGTGTGTATGTGGTCTGATTGACCACCATCACAGGGTGGGTTGGTTTGTTGCTACTGAGATTGCAGACATATGTGAAGATGGCCTTGTGACTGGCCTTGGAGGATGTGTCCAATTTGTACTCATAGTTAGCCTTACAGTAATGTGACCTTATATGCTTGTTCAGACAAAGGCTGACTTGATACCAAGTTGGTGCCTGCTCCTATGTTGCCCTGTGCAGCCAATATAGGGACCAAGTCTGTGGTTTGTGTATTGTTGCTATCCAGCAAAGGAGATTACTCTATTTTGGTGGTGACAGATTTTACAAGTAAGGTATTGCTGAGTCCATACAGGTATGTAGGTGTTCCTATAGTTGTTTGTAGTAGGCATGGACAAAAAGTCATAACACAGTTGGACACCTCTCCAGTTTCAAACTGATAATCATGCTTATTGTACTACCCATGGCTGCATCAGGGCAATGCAACAACCAGTAGCTGTAGAAATGTCACTCTGTTGGAAACACAGTAACTAAGATTACACACGTGTACAACATGCACAGCTTATTTAACTGACATTTTGCATCCCATGTCTGTTGTTATGAGGTAGACAGATACACCTACTCATACTGGCATGTGCACAGGTAATACCTGATATACATTTCTGTTCTATGTCATTATGGCACACTGTATTCACACTCTTGCTGCCCAGTCATCCCTCTCAACCCATTAGAGCAAGACATCTGTAGGACGCCACACATACATGAGGGGCAATGGGACAAAATTAGTGCCACTCTCTTAATATTGCTGTAACACACTTGAGTCATTCGATAACACAGTAGCCTTTGCATTGATAGACATAACCTGGAGGATGCCCAACACTCATATGGCAGGCAGAGAGGAGAAAGGCTAGGAGTGTGGTAGTGAGGGTAATAACTTTTAATGTTGGCAGTATGACTGGTATAGGGACAGAGCTAGCTGATATGATGGCCAGAGGAAGGTTGATATATTGTGTGTGCAAGAGACCAGATGGAAGGGGAGTACAGCTAGGTGTATCGGAGGCAGGTCACAATTGTGCTATCATGGTGTGGATGGGAGGAGAAAGTAGGTAGGGGTTATCCTGAAGGAACAGTATGCCAAGAGAGTTTTTGGAGGATGAAATGAGTGTCTGATAGAGTGATGTTTATGAAGCTGGACATTGATAGAGTAATGATGAATGTTGTTAGTGCATATGCTAAGCAAGTTGGTTGTGCGATGGATGAGAAAGAGAAATGTGAAGTCATTTGGATGACATGGTGATGACTGTACCCAAGGGTGAGAGAATGATGATTGCAGCAGATTTCAATGGGCATGTTGGTGAAGGGAACAGAGGGGATGAGGAAGTGATGGGGATGTATTGTGTTAAGCAAAGGAATGCAGACAGTGAGATGCTAGTGGATTTTGCAAAAAGGATAGACATGGCTGTGGTGAATACATACTATAACAAGAGGGAGGAGCATAATGTGACATACAAGAGTGGAGAAAGATGCACACAGGTGGAATATATCCAATGTAGGTGGGCCAGTTTGAAGGAGATTGGAGACTGTAAACTGGTGACAGGGGAAAGTGTAGTTAGGCAGCATAGAATGTTGGTCTGTAAGATGACATTGGTGATCAAGAAGAGGAGGAGTGTGAGGGCAGCACCAATGATCAAATGGTGGGAACTGGAAAAGGGTGATTGTGAGGTGGGGTTCAGGGAAGAGTTAAGACAGGCACTGGGTGGCAGTGAAGATTTACCAAATATCTAGGTAAGTACAGCAGAGTTAGTAAGGGAGATGGCAAGAAAGGTTCCTGGTGTGACATGTGGATGGAGGAAGGAGTACAAGGAGACCTGGTCATGGACTGAGGAAGTACAGGGCAGTACACAGAGAAAGATGATGGGGAAGAAGGAGTGGGATTGTCAGAGAGATGAGGAAAGTATGCAGGAGTATAAGGAGATGAGGTGCATGGCAAAGAGAGAGGTGGCAAAGGCTAAACATCAGGCATATGAAGAGTATGACAGGTTGGACACTAAGGAGGGATGAAAGGACTTGTACCGATTAGCTACACAGAAGGACTGAGCTATGAAAGATGTGCAGCAGATAAGGGTGATAAAAGATAATGAGGGAAACATACTCACAAGCGAGGAGAGTGTGTTGAGCAGATGGACAGAGTACTTTGAGAGGTTGATGAATGAAGGGAATGAGAGAGAAAAGGTTGATGTTATGAGTAGTGGTCAGCAGTATGTTTTCATGCCAGGAAAGAGCACTACAGATGCAATGTTTGCTCTGAGAGTGTTGATGGAGAAGTATAGAGAAGGTCAGGAGTTGCTTTGTGTCTTTCTGGACTTAGAGAAAGCATATGACATGGTGCCTAGAGAAGAGTTGTGGTATTGTGTGAGGAAGTCATGGGTGGCAGACATATATGCAAGAGTGGTACAGGATATATACAAAGATGGTGTGACAGTGATGAGGTGTGCGGAGGGAGTGATGGATCTGTTTAAAGTGGAGGCAGGATGACATCATGGGTCAGCTGTGAGCCCTTTCTTATTTGCAGTGGTGAAGGATAGTTTGACAGACAAGATCATACAGGGGTCCGCGTTGACTATGAAGTTTGCAGATGACGTTGTGATCTGTATTGAGAGTAGGGAACAGATTTAGGAGACACTGGAGAGGTGGAGATATGCTCTAGAGTGGAGAGGAATGAAGGTTAGCAGGACTAAAACAGAATATCTGTGTGCAAATGAGGGAGGATAGCGGAATGTTGAGGATGCAGGGAGTAGAGTTGGCAAAGGTGGATGAGTTTAAATGATTGGGATCAACATTTCAGAGTAATGATGACTGTGAAAAACAGGTGAAGAAGAGAGTACAAGTAGGATGGAAGGGTGGAGAAGAGTGTCAGGAGTGATTTGTGACAGACGAGTACCAGTAAAAGTGAAAAGGAAGGTCTACAAAAAGGTAGTGAGACGAGCTATGTTATATGGGTTGGAGAACATGGCATTGACAAAACGGCAGGAGTCAGAGCTGGATGTGACAGAGTTACAGACATTAGGATTTGCACTGGGTGTGATGAGGTGGACAGGATTAGCAATGTGTATATGAGAGGGTCAGCCCATGTTGGACGGTTTTGAGACAAAGCCAGGGAGGCAAGATTATATCAGTTTGGACATGTGCTGAGGAGGGATGTTGAGTATATTGGGAAAAAGATGGTAAGTATGAAGCTGCCAAGTAAGAGGAAAAGAGGAAGGCCTCATATAAGGTTTCTGGATGTGGTGAGAGAGGACATGCAGGTGGTTGGTCTGACAGAGCAAGATGCAGATGACAGGCAGAAATGACAGCAGATGATCCACTGTGGTGACCCCTAATGGGAACAGCCAGAAGAAAAAGAAGGAGATGTTCTAATGTCAGTCTTCACAGATTTGCCAATGATTTGCCAGATATAACACAACTCTATGAGTAAATGACTATAAATATGAGGCACACATATGGTCATTGTGCATACCACTGGAAAGGTTAATGGTATGAGCTCAGTATATCACATGCAGTTCAAAACACACATCTGCAACAGTACTTTACTATGCAAATACCATGTATAGGTCTCTCACATTTCTGAGACAAACAAGTATATCATAGCTGTATTCACATGTAAGATATGGATATGTACAGCATCTCAGTAGTTGGCCTAGCATTGTCACAGTCAGTATTGTTCAACACACACTCCAGTAGTAGTCATATGTGAACCATCCTTCCCTGGGGTGACTCAGGGGCCTGACATATGAGCTATGTCACTGCAGACAGACCCAGATGCTATGGCCATAGGTTCTGATCAGCAGTATATCAGTACAGCAAGTCTTGTTGAGACATATATGTTACATTTCCTATTTCCCATTCTTACATACCCCCTACTGCAGTCCATTACATGCTTACTTGTTTGACATACCTGTTTTTTTTCAGGTGTAGGTGGTTATATCCTGCATTTTTTTTTCTTTTCACTGTCTCTTTCTCTCTCTCTCTCTCTCTCTCTCTCTCTATCTCAAGGATGTTGGGTATACATCTGTTTTCCATAGGCAGTAGCTTGCTTTTTGTAGGTAATGCTCATGAGCAGCTGATGGTCTGTGCATCAACTGGTGTCCCCCACTTGCTAATTGCATGCAGAACAGCTGTGTTGTTATTCATATAGCCAATGGCATGGCAATACACTCCTATAATTGAGTACTTAATGTGGGCATTGGCCCTTTTCCTTGCCAGTGAGGAGACATTCAAACAACAGCATCACAGAGGGTATGTGGAAATACCTCTAACAACCAAAACTGTGGAGACAGGCCAACAAAATGGGAGAGAATGTTCCAGATATAGGGATAGAATGCAAGTTTTGCTGTTATACATTTGCATTAATGTTATTCTAACAGGGTTTGTGTGGACATGGAGTTTCTGCATGATTTTAACTCTGACAGTGTTATGTGTTTGACATAACTCTCCACTGTAGGGCTATCCATAGAATAGCCAGAGTTTGGACTCCTATACTTGGTGTGTTCCTCAGACATTTTTTGCCTTTGGAAAATCAGTAGCATATTCTTGGGATTGCAGTCAGTAACTGTTAACATCCATTTGTGTTTCTGACCTCATATCCCTCAGAAAAGATATGTTACAACTAACTCTGTTACACCAGCAACTTTTTCAGTTTATAACAGCAATATTTCAAATATGCCCCTGTTTTTGGGCCTCTGTCCCACAATTATGTCACACTTTGTCCAGATGTCATGCAGAAAGAAGTTGACAGGTATGGTATATGATTATTTAGTGACTACACTCCTGATATAATTCCAGTGATGTATCAGACTGCCAGACATGTTATGTGGAAGAGGCCTTATATATGAGTGGAAAGCCTGGACATTCTGTGGGACTCTGTACAGTTGAGCTGTCTGTGTATTCCTGGCAATTGTTGACAAACTGTCAGGATTCTGTAGCAGTGTAGTGTGTCAACGTTATTTGGCCTGTGTAGGGAGGGGGGGTGGATGTATGTGTTATGGCTCCTTTTCTATCTGCCTGTGCATGCTGCTCCTGTTTCTGGCTGTATATGCTTATAGGGGCAGACTGACACATGTCCCATACCTCTGTCAGGTGTCATACTACACTGTGAATTGGGCCAGTATATGTAGGGGTAGTGTGTGAGTGGAAAACATGTTGAGATGTTTTTGTTCACACAGTCCTTATACTGTACTGTTCTTTTGGCTTACCAGTATGTCACTGTGACTGTGGTGCAATTGGTTGTGGATATGCACTTTCACACTGGTGTCTGTTTTTCAGTGCTATTACATCTATGTAGTGCCTGATATATTTGCTAATTCATATGTAATTCCCCCTAGCAGATTTGGGTTAGTGTTGTGTCAGTCTGACTGTAGTTTGGACAGTGCTTGGTGACATGCTTAGCAACTGAGTATAGTTCCCCTAATGTGATGTTATGTCCAGATATTTGTAGGATGTAATGGTGCCTGGCCCCCATAAGTATTTTGTATTTCTGACATCAGTGGGATGATGTGAGGATTTTAGTCACTAACTAGTGAGAAATAATTGAGTGTTTGACTTTTGCTACTTCAGTCAATATATGTTAGGACAGACATGATGGTGTTACAGCAATGACTGTGTCAGCTTATCTACTTCAGTATTTCAGATATGTACCTGTTTTCATGGCTTTCTACCCCCACTTTGTCAGGCTGGGTCCAGATTCATTGCACTATGTGGTTCTGAGCCTACCTTTCCACTGTCTGGATTGTTGCAGTATGCCCAGGTTCATTGCTCATATTTCTGGTCTGTTCCACAGAATCATTATTTTTATATCCTTGGTAAATCACTGTGATGGTCTAAGGATTTCTGAGTAAATGATGATATAAATTTCAGTTTTAGAACTCAAATCCTTCAGAACATGTATGCTGAAACAAGCCCTGTCACTCTGGCAACATTCTACATTTATAAGAACAATATTTAAAATATGTCCCTAGTTTGGTCCCATTGTCCCCCATTTGGACATCCTTTGGCCATATTTCTTGCACTAAGAGGTTGAGAGGTATGGTTGTGAGGTATGACTCCAATACATGTTATGAACGCACACACACACACGCACACACATATATATATATATATATATATATATATATATATATATATATATATATATATATATATATATATATATATATATATATATATTTATGTGTGTGTATATATTTTTTTACTATATATGTGTGTGTGTGTGTGTGTGTGTGTGTGTGTGTGTGTGTGTGTGTGTGTGTGTGTGTGTGTGTGTGTGTGCATGTATATATTTTATATGTATATCTCTATTTATATTATGCATATATTTTTCCATATATGTGCATCTCCATACATATATACTTGTGTATATGGATATATACAAAACTTGACTGATTCTACGAAATCTTTTCCCTACTGTTGAATGACTCTACTGCATGATATGTTTGAAAAAGCATCAACAATCCTTACAACTCAAATGGTGTAGTGGGACAGTTCTCTGACTATGGTATATAGGGCCCTTGGTTTAAGATTTGGCAGGGCTGATTATTTTGTTGCTAGGCAGAACAGTGGCTGATGGAAACCGAGTGATTAAAGCTGTTTTAAGCCATTGTATGTGGGTTTGCATGGGTTTGCATGATGCTAAGTGATGCTAACACATGGTTAAGTGTACAGATGCTTAATCTGTGTTGGCTTCACTTAGTGACATTTACCAGTGTGTGCAGAGCCACTTAGCTAAGCTACATGCTGCTTAGCCTTCATGTTTGAGCAATACTTAAACCTGCAAAGCATAGCTGAGCATTACTAGCCATTGCTCACAGTTTAGCCTTATAAAATATCATATATATATATATATATATATATATATATATATATATATATATATATGTATGTGTGTGTATATATATATATATATATATATATATATATATATATATATATATATATATATATATATATATATATATATATATATGCATATATATATATATGTATATATATATATATTATATTATATTACATTATATTATAATAATATTATAATATTATATTATTATTATATTATAATATTATATTATGATATAATTATATTATATCATTATACTATTATTATACTATATTACATTATATTATATCATATTATATATTTTATAGTTTATATATTTTATATATTTCTTATAAAATATATAATGTGCTTTCATTACAGCAACAAGGGGTGTGACTATACTGTATGGGACACGTGTATACATGGGTGGTTTCACATGTTATATGCACTCACACTTCCATTTTACACCAGCTACACTACCCTGGGTGACAAAAATAACTTACCACATATTTTAATATGAAAATAGTACTTTTAACACTGTTTTCCCATACAAAATTGGATTGCCTGTTGTAGTACTCAAACCGTGTATGCCTGCATGTAAAGCTGGGATTCTGACCACTACACTACCTTAGTTTGGGGATTTGAATTGTATATTTTTATTTATCTCCTACTGCATATTAATATTATATTATTATATTAAATGGAGAGTATTGAGGTTTTTGGCCATGTCATTGGGGACTGCTGTCATGACATAATGGCATACATTTCAGTTTCAGACGTGTATCCTTCAGAACATTCATGCTAATACATAACTTATATTCTATCAACTTTCTGTCTGTCCTCTGTGCAGATGGGATGACACTGGTGCTCAGGCTGTGGTTGACTACACTGCAGAATGGGTCTGAGGTCCCATGCCTGTGTTCATGTAGGAAGCAGCCAGGAATGGTATTAGGCCTATGGAGAAATCTATGTGTTGCCTTTGAGAGGGCATTACAGACCTGCTTCCTGATCATGAGGGGAGAGGGCAGGTGCTGTACATGCTCATGTGTACCTCTGGGGGGACAGGGGGTGAAGTTTTCACTTCACCTGTCTGCAGCCAGTTGCCTATTTCTATGGCATATGTGTATGTGGTGTTATTGACCGCCACTACAGAGTAGATATGTGTGTTGCCTCTGGAATTACAGACACATGTCTGGAAGGCCTAGTGATTGGCCTTGGTGGATGTGTCCAGTTTGCACTCAAAGACATCCTTAGTATACATCACCTGTGACCTTATATTCTTGTGCAGAACAAAGTGACATGGCTGCCAATGAGGCACCTGTTCCTTCTTGGCCCATCCTGTGATTATTTCTACCTATGATGGTAGTTGTGTATTGCTGCTGTCCACTACAGGCATTCAGCCTACCTTGAGGGGGTTGATGTTGTCCTGTCAAGGTATTGCTGAGGCCATATAGCTATGTAGGTGCCCACACAGTATTGTTGTAATGTGGGCCTGGACACTCCTGCTAGTTCCAACATATGAGACGTCCTTAATGTGGGCCTTGCCCCCTTCCTTACTTGTGCAGGGGACATTACAGATGTGTGGTGGCTACAGCTTCACACACAGTAGGTGGGAATACCTCACAGACAGGACATGTGGAGACAGCCCAACAACATGGGCGACAAATCACCAGAATTGGGTATAGATTGTATGTCATTAATTCTGTTATACACATGGAGGGTTGCTAGATTGACAGGGTGCATCTGGACATGCATTTACTGAGTGACTTGACATGTGACAGTGATATGCCTCTGACATACCTCTCAACTGGCATGTTGTCCACAGAGTGGCCATAAGTTTGCCTGTTATGTTTGGTTGCTTCCCCGAACAGAATCTGTTTTTGTGGGGTCAGTAGAATAATGTGAGGATTGTATTCACTGTTGACATCCATTGGTATTCCAGACATCATATCCCTCAGGGATGTTATGTTACAACAACACATATAACACCAGCTACTGTTTCAGTTTGTAACACAATTATGTGTGATATGCCCCTCTTTCCGGCCCCCTGTCCCCCAAGTACGTCATGCATTTTCCAGATGTCCTGCACTACAAGGTGCAGAGGTATGGTATATCATTAATTATGGACTGCACTCCAGTTATCATCCCAGTGACCTAGCAGACTCCTGGCTGTGGTATGCAACAGCGGCCAGGATTATGGTTCCACACCCTGGGAATTCTGTGGAAATCTGTACATATGACAGTTATGTATGTCTGGCCATTGTGAACAAACTGCCAAGATTGTGCCCAAGATTGAGTAGCAGTGTTGTGTGTAGATGTTTATTCGGCTGGGTAGGGAGAGTAATAGATGTGAGTGTCATACATCCTTTACCTATCTGACTGTGCATGCTGCTATGGCTGCTGGCAGTCTATCAAGTCTATATGCTTATAGGAGCAGACTGTGAAATGTCCTGTAACACCTCAGGATTCCCAGTACACTGTGATTTTGACCAGTATATGTCAGTGTAGTATGTGACTGGCAATCAGGATATGTTTGTTCAGACAGTCATTCTATTCTGGAGTTCATTTTGGGTACTAGTATGTTGCTGTGAATGTGGTGCGAATGTTTTTGGGTGGACATTTTTGTGCCACTATCTGCTTTTCACTACAGTTTTATCCCTGTAGTGCATGCTATATTTGAATATTCATGGGTAATTGCACAGACCTGATGTGGGGGAGTGTCCTGTTAGTCTTACTGTGCTTCATAAGGTGCTGGATGATATGCTTGGCAGCTGTCAGGGGATTTCCATTCTGTTACTTGCTGCGGTCATAACGCTACACTGTCCAGAGGCCTAGACACTGTCCAGATGCGTGGCTCATATGTTTGGTCTGTTCACCAGTCAGTTGTTGTCCTTGGGTAATCAGTAGGATACTCTGGGGAATGAAGTCAGTAAATGCTAACATCCATTGGTGTTACTGACTTCATATCCCTCAGAAAAGATATGTGACAACAAACCCAGTAACACCAGCAATTGTCTAAATTTATAACATCAATATGTCTAATATATCCCTGTTTGGGCCTCTGTCCCCCAATTATGTCAGGCTTTGTCCAGATGTCATGCACTAAGAGGTTCAGAGATTTGTAGTATCATTATTTATTGCCTTCATTCCTGTATCATCCCAGTGATGTCATAGACCCCCAGACATGTAACAAGGAAGCAGCCATAGATATGAATCCTGTGCCTATACATTCTGTGGGAAACTGTATATTTGAGAAGTCTGTGTATGTCTGGCCATTGTTAACAGACTGTCAGGATTGTGTAACAGTGTAGTGTATACATGTTATTTCAGCTGTGTAGGACATACAGTGTTACTACATCAACTTTCTCAGCTTATCTACACATGTATTTTGGATATGTCCCTATTTTTATGCCTTTGCCCCCCACTTTGTCAGGCTTGGTCCAGATTCATTGCACTAAGGGGTTCTGAGCATACCTCTCCACTGCCAGGATTTTCACAGAATGTCCAGATGTTTGGCCCATACCTTTGTTATGTTCCACAATTTGTTTGCATTTGTCTGCTAAATCACTGTGATAATCCAAGGATTTATGTCAGTAAATAATGACATAACAGTTCAGTTTCCATCCTCATATCCTTCAGTAATTGTCTGCTGAAACGCATCCTGTTGTTGTAGAAAATGTCTTTGTTTCTATCAGAGATATTTGAAATATGTCCCTATATGTGGCCCATCCCCCATTTTACAGCCTTTGTACAGGTTTCTTGCACTAAGAGGTTGGGAAGGATGGTTCTGAGGTATGACTGCACTGCATGTTATACACATACATGTGTGTGTGTGTGTGTGTGTGTGTGTGTGTATATATATATATATATATATATATATATATATATATGTATAGGTGTGTGTGTGTGTGTGTGTGTGTGTGTGTGTGTGTGTGTGTATATTTATATTTTCCGTCCTTTAAATATTTATATATGTATATTTATATTATGTATCTAATTTTTCATATATATATATATATATATATATATATATATATATATATATATATATGTGTGTGTGTGTGTGTGTGTGTGTGTGTGTGTGTCTATATACAACACACAAATGATTCCACAGAGCTTTCTCCCTAATGTTGTATGCCTCTATTGCATGATATGTTAGAAAAAGCAACATTTATTCCTACAGCTCAGATGGTGTAGTGATACATTGCTCTGACTATAGTGTAAAGGACATGGGTTTAAGACTTGGGAATGGTGTTTTTTTTTCATTACTGTTAAATGACCAGAATGCATGATATGGTTGTTAAAGAATTTGAGATTCTCACAGCTCAGATGGTGTAGTGGTATGTTGCTGTGATTGTAGAGTACAGCAGCCTGGGTTTGAGACTTGGCTGGGCTGAATATTTTGTTGCTGGGCAGAGCAAGGTCTGATGGATACAGAGTGATTAAGGCACTTTTAACAGTTGTACGTGGGTTTGCACGGGTTTGCACGATGTTAGCCAATGCCAACATATGGTACACAGACAAGTGATCCAAGTAAAACAAAAATACAGTAAATAAAGATTACTCTATTTTTGTTTTACATGGATTGCTTGTCTGTGTACTTAATAAAGGATTTTTGACTAGAAACAGACTGCCTGCCTTGCTTGTATTACTTTTGAATACTTAGTAATGCTGTACAATTATATATTTTCTATTATTACTTTTTGTTTTGTTTTGTTTTGACTTAAGACGAGTTTACGTTCGCTACTTCTACTACTATTGTCTGATCTGAATAATATACAGTGATTAACTAGAAATATATGGACTGAAAATCTTCCACACAGAGAAGTTTCTTACACTGTTTTGTTTTTGGACCCACTACACTTTAGTGGGTTGTTTTGAGACTTCAGGGATACCACAATGATTACTTGTTTTGCGTGTGGTACTGCCATACTCCACCTGGATTTCTGTCATCCTGGGTATTGGCCGCGGTGACCACAAGCTGTGACAGCATAACACTTGAGGGACATTTATCGGAAGAAGCAGCTTGGTGTATGTACTTATAATGCTGTCATTTGCAGCCTTGGGTTTGGACAGTGGAAGTGTTGTACACCGTGTATTAGTACAGCCTTCTTACAGCTAATAGAAACATTTCCTTACTTGGCAGACCTGTGGGGGAAATTTCTGTTAACACTACCTGACTATTTCTACACATATTCACATATTCAAGGTTACATATGTGACACTCATGGTGTGTGTGTGTGTGTGTGTGTGTGTGTGTGTGTGTGTGTGTGTGCTATTGCCATACTCTGCCTGGATTTCTCTGGGTATTGGCAGTGGTGACCACTAGCCATGACAGCATGACACTTGTGGGACATTTATTGGAAGAAACCCCTTGGTGTATGTACTTATCTTGCTGTCATTTGCAGCCTTGGGGGTTGGACAGTGGAAGTGTTCTACACAATGTATTAGTACAGCCTTCTTACAGCTAACAGAAACATTTCCTTACTTGGCAGACCTGTGTAGGAAATTTCTATTAACACTACCTGACTGTTTCTACACATATTCACATATTCTTGGGTGAAATTATGCATACAGCTTACTACCACTCCTGGGATTTGAACCATGCCTGTTTCTGCAAAAAGGTACAACAAGGTTGTGCTTCAACACAATGAGCTATCAAGGAATTGCTGATGTGTGCTTGACTGTTTTCTGCCTAATACTGTCTTGGTTGGACAATCTGACCTTGTAATTCTGACATTTTTGCATGGCAGATAGTTCTTGTACTGTGCATTAATACTTTGACATATTACAATCTGTGTCTCTCTGCAGTTATTTATTTTTTCTATTTATTTGTTTCATAGAATACTGTGGTCTCCCTCTCTCTCTCTCTCTCTCTCTCTCACTCGCTCTGCAGTAAGTGAGGATTATTGTGTTTCACTTCATTGATATTCAGTGTTAAACTCTTAGCCTAGAGGGTTTCTATGTATTTATAAGTGATAGTCACATATCTCTGAATTTATTACTGCTCAATATCTGAGTTGTTTGGCTTTCTGCTATATACCTACAATCAACTGCATTTCTAGATGACTTAAGCATAAACTTGCAGTGTTAAAGATCATACTGCATTTTATTTTTCTGTCTATTTAATTGTTTCATTGAATATTGTGGTCTGTATCTCTCTACAGTTATTTATTTTTCTATTTATTTGTTTCATAGAATACTGTGGTCCCTCTCTCTCTCTCTCTCTCTCTCACTCGCTCTGCAGTAAATGAGGATTATTGTGTTTCACTTCATTGATATTCAGTGTTAAACTCTTAGCCTAGAGGGTTTCTCTGTATTTATAAGTGTTAGTCACATATTTTTGAATTTATTACTGCTCAATATCTGAGTTGTTTGGCTTTCTGCTATATACCTACAATCAGCTGCATTATTGGCTGAGTTAAGTACAAACTTGCAGTGTTAAATATTGTACTGCATTTTATTTTTCTGTCTATTTAATTGTTTAATTGAATATTGTGGTCTGTGTCTCTCTGCAGTTATTTATTTTTCTATTTATTTGTTTCATAGAATACTGTGGTCTCTCTCTCTCGCTCACTCTCTCTGCAGTAAGTGAGGGTTATTGTGTTTCACTTCATTGATATTCAGTGTTAAACTCTTAGCCTAGAGGGTTTCTCTGTATTTATAAGTGTTAGTCACATATCTTTGAATTTATTACTGCTCAATATCTGAGTTGTTTGGCTTTCTGCTATATACCTACAATCAACTGCATTACTAGCTGAGTTAAGCACAAACTTGCAGTGTTAAAAATTGTACTGCATTTTATTTTTCTGTCTATTTAATTGTTTCATTGAATATTGTGGTCTGTGTCGCTCTGCAGTTATTTATTTTTCTATTTGTTTCTTTCATAGAATACTGTGGTCTCTCTCTGCAGTTAGTTTCCCTGCCCTCCCTCCCTGTTCTTGTTCTGGTATTAATCTTGGTGGCTTTGAAATTGCCCATCCCTCCTGTAAATATGTGTTTGAATACTCCTTCTAAGTCTATCTCATTTGCTCACTCAACCGAGTACAGAGAGATTATATTTTGACTTCAGACACTCCTACCAGTTCCATCTGTTCAGCTGTATCCCAGATCTATCCCAGTCTGGTGTCACTAGCTCATTCTACCTAATGCAGAGAGAACATTTGAGAAGGGCAAGCCACTTAGGTCCTTAACCTTGAATTATCTTCTGTTTCTCCTTTCTCCCTTTCCACGTTACAAAAAAAAAAAAATCTAAGCTTGTTTCACGCCTTTCCTGTAACTTGTCTAGTCCAGATAAAGATTTGCTGTATCCAGCACTGTTTGTAAGCTTCTGAGCCCCCCAAGCCTTTCTATGTTGGAGGGAAGCCTTCTAGCTTATCAGTGGGAGTGGTCAGCACTAGGTAGCCTAGCTACCACAAGAGAGGTTTCTGGCCCAGAAATTGTAGTTTATTGTCAGTTTTGGCAGTTTTTCAATCTCTTTAAACTTTCTGTTTATAAGCCAGCATTTACGCTTGTTTCGCACCTTTCCTGTAACTAGTCTAGTCCAGACACAGATTTGGGGTATCTAGGACTGTTTGTAAGCTTCTGAGCCCCCCAAGTCTTTCTGTGTTGGAGGGAAGCCTTCTAGCTTATCAGTTGGAGTGGTAAGCACTAGATAGCCTATCTACCACAAGAGTGGTTTCTGGCGCAGGAATTGTAGTTTATTGGCCATTTGGGCAAATTTTCCATCTCTTTCAACTTCTGGTTTAAAAGCCTGCATTTGCACTTGTTTCCCACCTTTCCTGTAACTAGTCTAGTCCAGATACAGATTTGCCGTATCCAGGACTGTTTGTAAGTTTCTGAGCCCTACAAGTCTTTTTGTGTTGGAGGGAAGCCCTCTAGCTTATCAGTGGGAGTGATAAGCACTAGGTAGCCTATATACCACAAGAGTGGTTTCTGGCCCAGAAATTGTAGTTTATTGGCCATGTGGGCAGTTTTTCCATCTCTTTCTACTTTCTGGTTTAAAATCCCAAGTTTGCACTTGTTTCCCACCTTCCCTGTAACTAGTCTAGTCTAGATACAGATATGCTGTATCCAGGACTGTTTATAAGCTACTGAGCCCCCAAAGCCTTTCTGTGTTGAAGGTAAGCCTTCTAGCTTATCAGTGGGAGTGGTAAGCACTAGGTAGCTTATCTACCACAAGAGCAGTGGTTTCTGGCCCAGATATTGTAGTTCATTGGCCATTTGGGCAGTTTTTTCAATCTATTTCAACTTTCTGATTTAAAATCACACATTGCGTTTGTTTCCCACCTTTCCTATAACTAGTCTAGTCCAGATGCAGATTTCCGGTATCCAGGACTGTTTGCAAGTTTCTGAGCATTGCCAAAGTCTGCTCTTTAACTTTTCCCTTTGATCTGCTAGTCCTCTCTTCTACTGCACTTTTACTAGCTTATTAGTCTAGCACTTTACCAGACTTCTTGTAGCAATTATTGTAGCACACAAAAGTGTTGCCAGCACTAAACGTTCTACAAGGAAATGGCTCCAGTACATATTATTAATGCCCACCCTTCCAGGCATAACTAAAGGTCAGTTCCCTGTGCTTTCTCCTATTAACCTGGTGAACTTGGGCATCATGAAGCAATGTAGCAACTGCCTCATGTACACAGAAAATCCTCTCCTCTTACCTCCCAACATTGAGACTTGCGAGAGATGCTCTTATAGCCAAATTGGAAGCCACACACTCTCCAGCCAAGACCAGAATAGCTTGTCAAGAGGAGAAGGTCAACACTTGCACCACACCACATGGAACATATAGCCCTCTAGAACACACACACACCAGCACTGCCTTCACATAAAAACACAAACCACACACCCACCTTCATGGAGACTCTCAATAAAAATTTATCCAAACAGCAGAGACCTCCAAGGCAGAAACACACTCGACCACCACAACACAACACTAATCACGAGACACATAACTCTCCTAAACAGTGTGCTACTCAACCAAAGCCCCTAATGCAAAACAGCATGTCCAACATGCTAGTCATAGGTGACTCGATAGTGAGGCACACTGATGTCCCACTCACTAGGTTAAATAAGGAGAAAGTAACAGTCAGCTGCCTGTCAGGTCAGGATCCGCCACATAACACATGCACTCAGGTCCCTCAACCACAGGTACAAATATAACTCTATCATTGTACATGTGGGTGTGAATGGCCTGAGATGTACCTCCCTGGACTACATGAAAAGAGACATGGAGGAGCTCACGGATTATGTAGCCAAGGCGGGTATGACCCTAGCCCTGAGCAGCATCCCACCATCTCCCAGAATGATACAACAGTGCAAGCAGAAAATGATTGATTTCAACAATTGGTTAAGTTTCTCTTGTCATTCTAAGGGAATCCATTATCTGTCTGCCTGGGATGACATGATTGACAGACCTCGATGCTTTGTCAGAGATGGCCTGCATCTGTCATCCCTGGGCTTCCAGAAACTGGCCAAGGCTCTTGACAACCCTATGGTGCCTTTTTTAGGTGGTGTTCAAAAAACCAAATTACCACCATAACAGCTACAAACAAATACAATCTGATGGTCATGCTGCTCAATGCTAGATGTCTAAATTTCAAAAGGCACTCACTCGAAGCACTCCTTAAAATGGAGAACATCAACATTTGTGCTGTAACAGAGACCTGGTTCAAGGCAGCAGAAAGCACCCCTGCACTACCAGATTATAACTCATTCCACACCTTTTGGCCCAAGAACATGGGCCAAAGCACCAAAGGTGGTGGTGTTTCCATATTCATAAAGGATGCGCAAACATCAAGAATGGTAGCCCAATATAATGCATCAGAGATACTTCAGGTACAGCTAACACTGGGTAAGACAGCGATTCAGGTTGTAGCCTGTTATAGGTCCCCAACCATGTCCCAAGACTCACACTCTACATTCCTAAGCACCCTGGAGAATATTAGGGTCCAACCTAGCACTCTCATACTGGGCAACTTCAACTACCCCTCCATTAAAAGGGAAAACTACTCATGCACCAATACACTTGACCAACGTTTCCTGGAATTCATTAATTCTAATGCCCTAGACCAGCTCATTCTTACCCCCACTAGAGGTAGCAACATCCTTGACCTGGTCATTACTAACATGGGTGACCGTTGCTCTACAACAATAGTCAACTCCTCCCTGGTTAGATCTGACCACAAACTAATCACCTTGGAAATCCAAGTTGTCATCCCTTTGGTTCACAAACTAATCACCTTGGAAATCCACATCCCTCCCACCCCCCCCTGCAAAGGTAACCACCATGAAAAACTTCTCCAAAGCTAACTTTGGGATCCTAAAAACAGAGGTGGCTAACTTCATGGCACCCATGGAAACGGAGAATAGTTGCATGACTGCAGAATCATACACCAATGCACTGTACGAACACGTACACAAATGCATGGATCTCGCCATACCCAATAGAACCAAGACGCTCTCCTCCAAAACTAGGAAGCCAATCTGGTGACCCCCTGCCATAAACAAACTCTACAACAGAAGGAGGAAACTGATGTGGAATAAGGTGAAGTCCCAAGACTGGAAAAACTCCCTTATCTGCCTCAAAAAAAGTTGAGATCCCTCATCAGATCCTCTAAAGCTAGCTATGAAAACAGAATTGCAGCAGATAGCAAAGACAACCACAAGGCCTTCTATAGTGATGTAAAAAATCTCCATGGCAATACCCAGATTTGCTCTGAGCTACTGCACAATGGTACCTCCTATACTGAGCCAACAGTTATTGCCAATATACTGGCCGACAGATTCTGTGCTAACTTTACCCCTCTCACGCCTCTCAAAGGATCTATCACATTAACAGTAGATCACCAGGCACCCAGTATTACTGCTGCACAGGTTAAAACAGCACTGTCCAAGGCCACGAATACAGCTTCTGTGGGACCTGACAATATCCCTGGCTGTGTTCTAGATAAACTACCGAGTGAACTGGCACCTCACCTGTGTGCCCTGTTCAATCACAGCCTCACCTCAGGCTTTGTCCCTATCGAATGGTGCACTGCAACAGTCATCCCTTTCCACAAAGAAGGAGCAACTACAGACCCTGGGAACTACCGCCCCATTAGCCTAACAAGTCTGATATGCAAAGCTATGGAGGGCATCATCCTGGACCTAATTAACAAGGATATAGGGAATCTCCAAGCTCTGGATCCCACACAGTTTGGTTTTGTGAAGGGCAGATCATGCCTGCTCAACTTGGTTGACTTCTTTGAGTCAGTAACCAGAGTTGTGGATGAAGGCAAGGTGGTTCACACTGCCTACCTTGATCTGGCCAAGGCCTTTGATACCATTCCCCACTAAGAAATCATAGAAAAACTCAGTAAGCTAGGCATCAACCCCTATATCACTAGGTGGGTTGTAACTGGCTCAGAGATAGAACCCACAGTGTGAAAGTAGCTGACTCCAAATCAGACTGCTGACCAGTCACAAGTGAAGTCCCACAGGGTTTGGTCATGGGTCCTCTCCTGTTCGGTATCTACTTGTCTGAAGTCCAGGCCAACACAAAGGAATTCTGGCTGACAACGTTCACAGATGACTGCAAGTTGGGAGCATTTATTAACTTCCCAAGTGATGTTGACATCCTACAGAAAGGCCTCACTGAGACCAGTGACTGGTGTCAGAACCATGGCCTTAAGGTCAATGCCAAAAAATATGTCATCATGCCCTTTGGGAAAAACCCATTTCCCATGAATTACCACATAGTCGGTAGTCCAAAGAACACAGAAGGCATTATAAGAGATCTGGGAACACAGGTTGACAGCAACCTCTCTTTCGACCACCACATTTTCACTGTGGTCAGAAAGTCCATCTATGTGACACATCTCATTACTAAGGGTTTTGCATCCAGGAAGAAAGAGGTCATTGTCTCCCTCTACTCTTCCTTCATTAGGCCAATCATTGAGTACAATGCTCCATTTGGCATGTACCTAACTAGACACCTGCAACAACCACAGAGGCCGCAAAAGTACCTCAAAAAGAGGATTCTAGGCCTTAAACACTTGTCCTATATGAACAGACTCAAAAAACTCCAACTATTCTCTGTCTCATATTGACTACTTAGAGGTCATCTCTGCTTGACTTACAAAACCATGTCTGATCCAGCTCTGTTAGAAATGCTGCATCTAAAGAAATCCCAATCCCTCCACACCACACACTCCAGAGACCTCAACTTCATTACCACAATCAACAGAACATGCTGGAGGGACAGGTTCATATCCCAGAGACTGCCCATGCTATGGAATAGACTTCCCATACATGTCAACCAGAGCACCTCACTGGCCCTCTTCAAGAGAAATTTTGATGAGTGGATGGGAAATAGAAAATTCACCCCAGGGAAAACTCCAGTGGCTCTACTTGACAGATGCACTGGGAACTAAGGTCAGGTGGCATGATTCCAGGGTAATCCTATTGGCTAGGCTTATAAAGGCTCCAGGGCCATTAGCCTAGTACACACTTATGAACCTATGAAAACAATGGTTAACACAAAGCACTGCTATAGAGGATAGAGTATAATAGTTTACATATTACTATTCAGGGATCAGATCTTAGTGCATGGAATATTTCATATAGTTGATCTCCTGTTTTACAGCTCCACAGTCTTTGTCAGCCAAGCCTCAATTAATTAATGCTGTCAGAGCCATAGTTGCTGTGCAGAACCTGTACACATTTAGATTCATACCACCACATACCAAAGTAAATACAACAGTCTTGTTTTTTTAGTTTTATTGAAAGGTAGTGGCACTTATATTGATTGATATCCTGTACATCAGTATTACTCTGCTAATGTCTCATTTATTAATTACACATAGTAAACATTTTAACCTACTGGCAGTTGACATTCTACTCCTTTCTATTTATTTGCCCTGAATACTGCAAGCTAGATTTGCTCTGACCAGCATCCCGGTGCAGCCTTAGCAACCTACTGGCATGGGTGTCTATGTTTACAGCCCTCTCATTTGCAGCTGTACAGGAGATAAAGAAACATTTATGCATACCTATCCATCACATACACTGGCTTGACTTTGGTAAACACTAATTGATACTGATACTTACACACTTCTGGGTCATTCTGTGCCCATGCATCTTGGGTCCACTGGTCCAAGAGCTCTCTTTCTACTCTTGTGGTCAACAAAATGGGGCTGGACCTGCTCACCAGTTCAAGGGATGCCAGTAGCACTGTTGAGATCAAGTGCAAGATGGTCCCAGGCCTCCACTTTGTATTGGGAACCCTGGTACTGGCCCTGCAGCAGTCTCTCCTCATGGTCTTTCACTAGGAGTGCAACCATGACCCTGGACTCCTGAATGCCCCAGCATTGTGCCTGAAAGTACAAAGCTTCTCCTATGCCAGCCATAGTGCCTGCAAAGATGAGCTACAACTGGTTATGGCTGTATTCCTGCCTGTGAAGTTTAAATAGAGCCAGATTCCTGTCCTTTGCCATCATTAGACCATTTTGAATATGCTGAGCTAAGCTAAGCAATGCGCAAACCCACTTAGCTAAGGTTAGTAGTGCTTAAAGGGATAAATGTTGAGCACTGCTTACCAATGCACAAATCTGCTTAGCAGGGCTACTTTTTGCTTAGCATTTACATTTAAGCAATGCTTACACCAGCTTAGCATAGCTGAGCAGTACTTAGCATTGCTCACATTTCATTTTATAAAGTATCAGGATTGTGGATTGATTCATCATTACTGACATATTATAATTTCATGTATACCTTCCATGACATCCCACTATGTGTTGTCATTAAATTATATTCCTGTGTGGCTATACTGTATGGGGCACTTGTGTTTATATGGGGGTTTCACATCTTTTCTAGACTGACATCTCACATTTGGACCTGCTACACTACCCTGGTTGACAAAAAAAAAAAAAACAGTTGCTACACCTACTGAACTTGTATTGAAAACCAACTTTATTCTCTTTAATCATGAAAAATATTTGCAACAGGAGGGTGCAGTGATGGGTTCCTCATGTGGGGGTCTATATGCAAACATTGTTGTAACTCAGTGGGAAAAGAAGTTTTTGTTCAATAGTCCAATGTTTAAGTATGTAAAATGCTACACCTGTTTTTTGGATGATATCTTTATTTTGTGATATGGACCCCCAGAACATATAGTAGATTTAATATACATGAATTCTACCACCACCTTCTTGAAATTCACACACAACTACAGTATGGACCAGCTGCCTTTCCTAGATGTTCTTCTCATTAAAGATCACACCAACAACAAATTTGTTTCAAAAATATACAGAAAGGAAACTTATTCCAACTCCTTACTTCATTTTTCAAGTGCACATCCAATGAAACCGAAAAAAGCAATTGAAAAAAGGGACAATTTGTGAGGGCAGCTGGAATGGTATCAGTTATGGATGATTTCCTTAGCGAATGTGATGATTTGAAAGCCATGTTTTCAAGAAGAGGCTACCTGTACAAGTTTATTACTGACATTATGTTAGAGGTAGTAAATAAAAGGGAGAGAGGCCATTTTAGCCCCTTAATAACAGACACTGATAACAGCACCACCAATACCAATAATTTACCCAGTCTTTAAGTGTGCAGAATAAAGAACTTAAAAGAGACTATAAGACATCTTTTATTACTATATATACCAATGACAGTTTTCATTAAGGAAAATCTTGGAAAAGAATTGGAGCATTCTAAACCAAGAGAAAGCCATTAGACATTTCATTGATTCACAACCCACCATAGTATTCAAGAAAGGCAGAAACTTAAAAAATATTTTTTAGATGAAACCAAAGGGAGTGAATAATGTTGAGCACATGAAAAAGTGTGGCATGTGTAAATATTGTAAACACATTAAGGAAGGGGCATTTTTCTGATAAACAACATTACATCAAAAATATAACTGTGGATCTGAAAGGTTATTTATTGTGCCCTATGTAACTGTTGTAGCTGTTTTTACATTGGAAAAAAATTACCGTAAATTAAAGAACCGAATTTACGAACATTTGTATGATATAAAATCAAAAAAAGACACAAATGCATTTAGTAAACACATAATAGAAAATACTGGTCACTCTTTTCATTTCACTGTTATTGACAATATTAAAACAGAACCTCGAGGTGGTGCCTGGTCACTTTTGGTAGAAAGGAGAGAGGTTTACTGGCAACTGCGTCTCAATGCATCAAGTTGGCCAGGCTTAAATAAACTAATTTCCATTAGCTCTCTATTGAAATGGATGATTTCCTTAGCGAATGTGACAATTTGAAAGCCATGTTTTCAAGAAGAGGCTACCATGCAAGTTTATTACTGACATTATGTTAGAGGTAGTAAATAAAAGGGAGAGAGGCCATTTTAGCCCCTTAATAACAGACACTGATAACAACACCACCAATACCAATAATTTACCCAGTCTTTAAGTGTGCGGAATCAAGAACTTAAAAGGGACTATAAGACATTTTTATTATTACATATACCAATGACAGCTTTACATTAAGGAAAATCTTGGAAACTAATTGGACCATTCTAAACCAAGAGAAAGCCATTAGACCTTTCATTGATTCACACCCCACCATAGTATTCAAGAAAGGCAGAAACTTAAAAAAATATTTTTGAGATGAAACCAAAGGGAGTAAATAATGTTGGGCACATGAAAAAGTGTGGCATGTGTAAATATTGCAAACACATTAAGGAATGGGGCATTTTTCTAATAAACAACATTACATCAAAAATATAACTGTGGATCTGAAAGGTTATTTATTGTGCTCTATGTAACTGTTGTAGCTGTTTTTACATTGAAAAAAACTGACCGTAAATTAAAGAACCAAATTTACGAACATTTGTTCATAGGTTCATAGGTTCATACTAGGCTATCTGCCCTAGGGCATTTATAAGCCTAGCCAGAATGTGTTTGGCTTCTTTTGGCTTTCTTTTAATTTTATTTAAATTTTGCTATGCTTTTTTGAGGTTAGTATACTCTGCCCTCTGTCTAACAGTGACACAGAAGTGATACCGGGTAAACCCTCGATCTCTCACATCTCATCATCTCTTGGAGAGTTGAGAGAGAGTCAAGGACTCTGCCTAACCTGGACTGGATTTTTTTTTCAGAGGAGTGAAGGGAGCTCTAATCTGTCCCTCCAGCAGCATGTCATTATTTATTTCAGTGTGCTGGTTCAAAGTCTCTCGTAGCTCACGATAAGGAGGATTTGGATTTTCTGAGGCAGCATGTCCATTAATTCGGTTGACATGGCTTTATACATCAGGCACATCTGAACAGGTGGTATGCCACTGAGTAGAGCTGGGAGTTTCTGTAAACGGGCAGTATATGGCATCTGTTTGAGCCCTTTGATGTGATTATCCTTAGTGTCATTGATACTCCCCTCCTTTTGGGTCAGTCAATGATATAAAATCAAAAAAAGACACAAATGCACTTAGTAAACACATTATGGAAAATACTGGTCACTCTTTTCATTTCAATGCCATTGACAATATTAAAACAGAACTTCGAGGTGTTGCCTGGTCACTTTTGGTAGAAAGGGGAGAGGTTTACTGGCAACTGCGTCTCATTGCATCAAGTTGGCCAGGCTTAAATAAGCACATTTCCATTAGCTCTATGTTGAAACTAAAATCCTTAGAAAGATAACAGTGTTTCTTTAAAAAAAATGTTATATTTCTTCTGTACTATTGAATTATATACTGTATTATATTTTTAGAACACAATTTGAATTTTCCAGATTTATTTATGCATTTTAACCAGTTTTCATATATAAAGCATGTTTTTTACATGATTTTCTTTAAGGGTGTGTGTCATTTTAAATAACGTATTAGCTTTTAATGATTGTTTTACCCACGTTCCTCTGTACTATATAAATGGTTTGTGTAAATTAATTGATTATCTGATGAAGTTCTGAAGTAGTTAGGACGAAAGCACTTATCATTTGTTTTATTTTCTTCAATAAAGTCCAGAATTGGTTTTATTGAATTTGGCCTGAATAGGCACATTTGTTACTGTGGAGTGGCTCGTCCTTTTGTTCCTGTTTGGCATCTTCGTGTTTTGCAATAATTTCATGTTTACCTTCCATGATATTCTCCTATGTGCTGTCATTAACTTATATTCTTGCGTGACTATACTGCATTGGGCACTTGTGTTTATATGGGGGTTCCACATCTTTTCTAGACTGACATCTCACATTTGGACCTGCTACACTACTCTGGTTGACAAAAACAGTTGCTACATAATTTAAGTTTACAAAAATAATTTTAACACTACTTTCCCATTGAAAAATAAGTTGCCTGTATTGGTACGTGAACTGTGAATGCATGCATGTAAAGCTGGAACTCTAACCACAACACTATTTCAGCCTGGAAATGTCACCTGTATATTTGCATTTATTTCCTATGGGATGTTTAAGCTATGCTAAGCAGATGGCCATAACTCGCACACCGCTTAGCTACCCTTAAACATGCCTTAGGCTAGAAAAAAAGTATATATTATTATTATATTATTATGCTATATAAGTGAGTCTTGTGGTGTTCTGACAACTCATTGAGGACTGCAATCGTGAAATAATGGCATTCATTTGGCTTTCAGGCTTCTATCCTTCAGGGACTCCTGCTAATACATATCCTGTTTTCTATCAACTTTCTAAGTGTGTGAGGGCAATGTTTCAGATGTGCCCCTATTTTATTATTTATTCCCCCCATTATTTGTGCCTTTGTCAGCATGCACTGCTGTAAGGGAATATTGGCATACATTTGCTTTCAGACTTCTACCCTTCAGTAACTCATGCTAATGCATGACCTGTTTTCTATCAACTTTCTATATTTAGTGGGCAATATATGTGTTTTGTCCCTTTTGAGGGATTTATCCCCCATTATTTGTGCATTTGCACACATTTCCTGCTTCAGCAGGTTGCGAAGATGTCATACAGCACTTTGGCAATGCATGGGGTGTGTCACAGAACCTGTCATCATGCCAATGTTTATTTCAGCATCTGCGAGCACTGAAATGATCATTATTTCATTTCAGTGTCTGCGGACACTGAAATACTGGCATTATATTAGAGTAAATCTCTAATATTATGCCAGATCAATTTAGAAAGTGCTGCATGGCACTTTCTGAGTGCAGGGGGCATGTTCAGTGTCTGTCCGCTACTTGGACATGCCCCCTGAACTTATTCATTGTTCTTGTCCGTAAAGGTAGTACAGCAGCATGCCTTCATGAATATGCACTTTTTTTCTTGCACGGAATTTATTGAATCCTGGGGAGCAACTATTACATTTGTAATATTTTGTAAACAACTTACAATATCTCAGCAACCACTCAAGTTGTACACATACGGTAGTCCAAAAGGAAGCACATGAGGCTGGAAACCAGGAATAACACCCAAGCAATTTATTTAAACACTGGTATGCGCTTTTGTCTGGTGACCATCACCAGACTTCTTCACACAAATTTAAACACCCCATTGTAAAACCTTTATACACACACTAGATAAAATAATTAACTAATTTAAAAACTTACATTTAATTAATAGTTGAAATTGACTGGATAAAAGCAGCCCAGAAGAACTCTTTGAAACCTTAATCTAAGAAACAGCAAGGGAAAAGCATTCTTTTTCACATATAAATCACAACTATATAAAAACATATTGTATAAAAACATATATATATATATATATATATATATATATATATATATATATATATATATATATATATATATATATATATATATATATATATATATATATATATATATATATATATAATATATATATATATATATATATATATATATATATATATATATACAAATACCTATATATTAATACCAGTTCATCTGTCAAAAACTTTTAATTTAAGCTTACTAGAAATGGATATTACCTCATTAAGTCCTGGTGGGAAGTAAACATTTAAAAAAACTTGCCACCAGGCTTCTTTCTCCTCAAGGTGTAATTTCCAAGGTCCCCCCCTGGCTTCATACTTAACTTGTTGGATCGCCAAGAACTTGAATTTATGAGTCGGAAACATCTTTAAATGTGATGGTCACCAGATGAAAGCACTTCCTTTTGGAGTATTTGATTGGTTTTATTGCTTTGTTTTTTTCTGCACATATACAGTAGGCAGCATTTTATTCATCTAGCTGAGAACTTTCATATGAGGCAAAGGAGTTCTGTCTGTGTTACTTGGTTGCTGAGATATTTAGAAAAATGTGAAAAATTATATCCATAAAAACAACAGTTAATATCTATTTATCTGCACTAGACAGAGGTCAAATATTAACGTAGTTGAGTTTGCTATTGTGTAAACTTTACAATGAAATCTTTTAAAACCTTGTACATAGCATGGTTTTGGAATTACTCATGTAAATATGAACAAGCAATATTTGATGCCTAGAGATGTCAATAGAAGTTAGCAGTGGCCTAATGGTTGAGGTGTTTGCCTTACAAACACAAGGTGCAGGGTTTGTGTCTCACAAGGGATAATTGGCTAGGCTTAAAATGGCTCACAAGGGCAGTTAGCCTAGTACTAATCTATGAACCTATGAACCTATAAACCACAGATGCACCTGGAGGCATCACTCAGATGTAATGAGTTAAGAGATTAGGTACTGCAGCTGCTCCCATCATTAACATGCTATGATGATGACTGGAATAGGTGCTGTAGCTGTTCTTGGTATTAGTCTAATATAATATTGAAGGTATTAGGCACTGCAGCTGTTCCCAGTATTAACATATTAAGATAATGAAGGGATTAGGTACCGTGGCTGTTCCCGTCATTAACATGCTATGATAAAGAAGGGATTAGGTGCTGTAGCTGTTCTTACCATTAACATACTAAGACAATGAAGAGATTAGGTACTGCAACTGCTCCTATCCTTAACAGATGAAGCAGCAAAATAACCCTCAAAAGTTCTGGGCAGCAGTAAAAAATATACTCCTTCCAGGGAAAGCCAGTTCACCTTCCCCTACTACAAACACCACCACAGAAAATATAGCCACACAATTCATTAAATACTTCACAGAAACCATTCTAGCACTGTCTATCCAGCTGAACTCCTCTCCCTCCACAGAAATTCCCAAGACTTATTTCGATAGCTAGTCATTCTCTTTTCACCATGTCTCTATTGACTCCACATAAAAAAAAAAACTACTTAAAAAGCTAAAGCACACCACACTAGCCACTGATAAACTTTCAGCTGAGTTTCTACGAACTGCAGCTGATGCATTAGCCTACACAGTTGCCATCCTTTTTTAGGCAAGATTGAAATGACAAATTCACCACCATAACAGGAACAGGCAAGCAAAAACTGAGGGTAATGCTACTCAATGCTAGAAGTCTAAATCTCAAAATGCACTCACTCGAGGCACTCCTTAAAATGGAGAACATCGATATCTGTGCAGTGACTGAGACCTGGTTCAAGGCTCTAGAGAGCACCCCTGCATTACCAGGCTATAACTCATACCACACGTTTTTGCCATCTAACCTGGACCAGAACACTAAAGGTGGAGGTGTGTTCATATTCATTAAGGATATCCACACCTCCAGGCAAGTTGTGCAGCATAATGCATCCAAGGTTATCCAAGTGCAACTAACTCTGGACAAAACTGCAATCCAAATTGTAGCTTGCTAGAGATCCCCCACCATGACCCAGGATTCCCACTCCTCTTTTCTTGATATACTGGAAAATATTAGGGTTCAACCAAACACCCTAATAATGGGTGATTTCAACTACCCCACCATTAACTGGGAAAACTACTCATGTACCCACTCCTTCACTCAATAATTCCAATGCCCTGGATCAACTTATCCACACCTCCACAAGGGGCAACAATATCCTAGACCTAGTCATTACCAACATGAGTGACCAGTGTTCCACACCTGTAGTCAACTCCTCGTTGGTCAGATCTGACCATAAGCTAATCAACCTAGATATCCGCATCCCGCCCCCACCCACCATTAAGGAAACCACGGTAAAACATTTCTACAAAGCTAACTTCATGCTTCTTAAGACAGAAGTAGTGAACTTCATGACACCTATGCAGATGGGCAATACAGTTACAACTGCTGAATCCTACACAAATGCACTCGATAAGCACTTACATGAGTGCATGGATCGTGCTATCCCAAACAGAACCAATACGCTATCCTCCAAAAAAGTAAGTCAATCCGGTGGTCCCCTGCCATAAACAAACTCTACAACAGAAGGAAGAAACTGTTGCAAAAGAGAGTAAACTCCCATGAGTGGAGGATCTCCCTGGTTAGCCTCAGTAAGAAGCTGAGATCCCTTATAAGATCCTCCAAAGCTAGCTACGAAAACAAAATTGCCACTGATTCTAAGGGCAAACACAAAGCATTCTACAGCTATGTCAAGAATCTCAATGGCAACACCCAAATCTGCTCTGAGTTACAGCACAACGGCATGAAAATTACAGAACCAACTGATATCGCCAACATCCTGGCAGATAGGTTCAGTGCTAACTTTACCCCCCTCTCACTCCCTAAAGGGTCCATATCTATACAGGAAGAATGCAGAGTTCCTGTAATCACATCTATGCAGGTAAAAGGTGCACTCTCTAAAACCAAAAACACAGCATCCATGGGACCGGACAACATCCCAGGCTGCATTTTACATGAACTTCAGAACGAACTGGCTCCCCACCTAAGCACCATGTTCAATCATAGAACTGCCACGGAGGCTTATTGGAGTTCCAGAGCTAAGGGAATGGTTGGAGCAAGATTTTTCCCTTGGGCTACAACAGGATAATTCTAATGCTACAGTGGAATAACCGGTCAATGGTACTGATATCATGACTGTATTGAAGCAGTTTGATACAAATTGCTTAAATATAGAAAAACTCAATTGGAAATAGTGTACCTAGAAGAATGTCTGAAACATGAACATTAATGGGCTGGCTTTCCTACACCCAAGAATGCCCATCAAGAGTAGCAAAGCCCCTGTAAACCAACCACAACGATTTGTTAATATCAATATGCAGAAACATCAATGGAGTTTCAGGGGAACAAAATCTTCGTGCTTCTACATACAACAAAGGTCAAATGCAATGAGGAGGCACCAAAACGGAGGCGAAATCATGGAAAAACAGCCACTACAACAAATGGAGATAGTAGCAAACTGGGAAGTACAGCTTGAAGAAAATGAAAATGAGCATGGGACTGTTATTTCTGGTGAAGAAAACAACCACAGTGAAGCAGCTGTTACTTTAGGTGAGGAATACAACCACAGTGAAGCAGCTGGGCACCCTGTTACTCAAACTAACCAGCAAGATGACTTCAATATATTTAACTTTACTACTGTGACTATAGAACCTAATTTAATTGAACTTTTAGCAAGGGGATTGACATTTATACCAACACAGAAAACAAATATAGGCAATGTACTAATGGACTTTAAGCTCTACATACGTAAATTAAATTTGCAGCTTTTATTTCATGGTTGTGAAATGAATAATGTGAATGAAAACAGGGTTCCTAGTACTTTTAACCCATCCTTGCATCCTACACTAGCACTTTTTGAAAAAATATGTGAAATTGATTTTAGAAATAAGTTAAAGGGCTCTTATACTCATGGGGGATTGCAAAAGAATATGAGTAATGAAAACGTACTGGAACTAAATGCTTTGAGGCTTGCCAACATCAGTCATGAAGCCAGACAAGGGTGGGGGACTAGTATTTATGACTAAGGATTATTATAACTGTAGAGTGGAGGAAATGCTGAAACAGGACAGTTATGAAATGGTGTCTGTAAATTAACTTAATGTAGCATACAGGAAAATAAGAGGTTGCATTAATGATGTATTTATTTGCGGTCAAATAGATTTGGATATTTTTAAGTATTTTACAACATCAACAACTATCACACCTGTTATCTTTGGCACTCCAAAGATTCATAAAAATCTGGCTAACCCTCCACTACGCCCCATAATTCATGGGAGAAATTCAGCCACATATGCTTGTGCTAAGGTGGTTGATGGTATCTTGAAAAAATATGTAACAATGGAACACCAAATTTGTAAGGACTCCTGGTCATTTTTAAGGGACATGAATAATCAGGAATGTAGTGAAGAGCTCAACTTTTTAACTGTGGATGTAAAAGACCTTTACACAGTCATCCCCCACAATTTAGGAAATGAATGGGTGGTAGATGTGTTAGTAGAAAGAGTTGCCCCAGCAAATGAAACAAGATTAGTTAAAGAACCATTATACATCATTTTGCAGAACAATGTTTGCATGTTTAATGGTACATACTACCTACAGAAAAGGGGAGTAGCTATGGGGTCCCATATGGTGGTAGTTTCGCCAACTTAGTTATGGCCTTCTGGGAGCACCATTTTGTGTTTACCAGAAGTAACATCAAAGATAAAATCATGTATTATACACGATTTTTGGATGATATATTTATGATCATAAATGGAGATGAAACTACGGCTAAGGAAATAGTGGATAGATGAATGCTAGCACATCCTTTCTGGAATTCACATCCAATTTTGACAATGTAAAGATTAACTACTTGGATGTGGAATTAACTAAGGACATTTTAGGGGGATGCTACTTATCTAAAATTCATAGAAAGAAAACCTACTCAAACTCATTTTTACATTACACAAGCTGCCATCCACAATACCATAAAAAATCTATAGTCAAAGGTCAGCTGGTTAGGGCAGCACAGATGATCACCTTGGATAGAGAATTCATGCAGGAATGCAATAATTTAAAACAAATGTTTGAAAGAAGGGCCTACCCAGAAGTGTTACTGCAGGGACTCATAAAAGAAGTCCAAATAAAAAGAAGGGAGGAGCACTTCTCACCCATTTTGGGATCACCAGCCTTATTAGCTCATATGCTTAGCCCTGCCACCACTGAGGGTAATAGTGCTGATATAAATACGCCAATGCACAGTAATAACAATAGGGATAAGAATGGATATATTGTCAGCTTAATTACTACAGATACACCTTATGGTGAGTCCATAAGGGGCACCCTGTTAAAAAACTGGTGTATCCTTATGGGAGACACAGATCTTAGATCTACATTGGGCGCCCTACCAAAAGTTGTGTATAGAAATGGAGCTAATTTAAAAAATATATTAGAGAAAGAGCATAAATTGTACAAATGGAACCCAGGAATGGTTAAATGTGAAGCTTGTGCCTATTGCAGGTACATAGACATAGGTAGGGACTATACAATTGCTAACAGGCATTTTTCACTCACTGCTAGATATGACTGTAAGTCTAAAAGTGTGGTATATTTGGCAAGATGTCAACTCTGTCTGGCATTTTATATCAGAAAAAAACGATCATAGATTCAAAGAAAGGATCTATGAACACATTTATAACATAAATAGAAACAGAGAAAATAATGCTTTGGCCAACCACATTAGGAACAACCCTGGACACCACTTTAAATTTAAGGTGATCGACCAGGTGATGGAGGTCCCTAGAGGTGGGCATACATCCCTTTTACTCGAAAGACAAGAGTTATGGTGGCAACTTACCTTAAATGCACATAGTTATCCAGGCCTTAATGAGCAGTGTTCTGTTATGTGTTTACTCAAGTTTAAAAGTTTCTTACACTGAGTGAATTTATGAAATTCAGTATAGAATGTTCTTATAAGATAATATAATATTTTATGTACTTATAGGTTTGTATGGATGCACCTTTTTGATTGTTTTTTATATATTAATAATTCTCCACTTTGTGCTTAAAAATTCTTTTAAAGTATATGTAAATATCTTTATAAATATGTATATGCCTTTTAACAATCAGTTTTAAACTTGTGATGTAATGCATTTTATTGATCACGTGATTTCTTGGTTATATAAAGAGGGGTTTTACTGTTTGAATTTGTCTGAAGAAGTTCATTTGATTTGAGTGAAAGAAAGCGCTCACAGATTAAATTTTTGGTTTGCCTTTGGAGCTGTGGCCCTTTGTTACTTATTTTATTAGTGCTGTATTTGTTGTTTTTTCGATAGTCTCACATCAGGCTTTGTGCCCACTGAATGGCACACAGCAACAGTTATCACACTCCACAAAGGGGGAGCCACCACTGATCCTGGGAACTATCGCCCTATTAGCCTGACGAGCCTGGTCTGCAAGGCCATGGAACGTATCATCATGGAACTCATAAACAAAGACATTGGTAGCCTCCAAACTCTGGACCCCACCCAGTTCAGGTTTGTGAAAGGCAGATCATGTCTTCTGAACCTTATCAACTTCTTTGAGGCAGTCACCAAAGCCATAGACGAGGGTAAGGTGGTTCACACAGCCTATCTTGACCTCGCCATGACTTTTGACACCATCCTCCATTCTGGAATTATAGTTAAACTCACTAAACTACGTATAAATCCCTACGTCACAAGATGAGTTGCCAAGTGGGTCACTGACAGAACCCACACTGTAAAAGTTGCAGACTCCAAATCTGACTTCAAACCAGTGACAAGTGGAGTACCACAGGGTTCAGTCCTGGGACCTCTCCTGTTTGGCATCTACTTCTCTGGAGTACAGGCTAACACAGAAGACCTCTGGCTAATGAAGTTCGCAGATGACTGCAAAGTAGGAGCCATAGTCAAGTCCCCAAATGATGTGGACATCCTACAGAAGTGCCTCACTGAGACAGATGCTTGGTGTCAGAGGTATGGCCTCAAGCTCAATGTCAAAAAGTGCATTGTCATCCCCTTTGGTAAAAACTCTGTACCCATGAGCTACCACATAAACGGCAGTCTACTTAATGCCGAATGTGTGATAAGAGACCTTAGGACCCAGATGGACAGTAGTCTCTCCTTTGATAATCACATAGCCACAGTAGTCAGGAAATCCTTCTATGTGGCACACCTCATCACAAAAGAGTTCTCATCCAGGAAAAAAGAGGTCATTGTTCCCCTCTACTCGGCACTCATTAGACCCATTATAGAGTACAATGCCCCTTTTGGAATGTACCTCACAAGACATCTGCAGTAGCTGGAAAGGCCACAGAAGTACCTCACAAAGAGGATTACTGGCCTCAAACAGATGCCCTACACTGACCGTCTCAAAAAACTCCAGCTTTACTCTGTAGCATATCACCTACTCTGAGGAGATCTTTGCCTAACATATAAAGCTATATTAAACCCAGAGCTGTTGGACATGCTACACCTAAAGAAATCCCAATCCCTCTGAGCTACACACTCTAGGGACCTAAACCTTGCCACCACAATAAACAGGACATGCTGGAGGGATATATTCCTGTCCCAGAGACTTCCTATACTTTGGAACAAGCTACCCATCTATGTCAAGCAAAGTTCTTCATTAGCACTCTTCAAGAAAAATATTGATGAGTGGATGGGAAATAGGAAATACACCCCGTGGATCATATCTGTGGCTCTGCTCGAGAGGGGCACAGGAAACTAACTTTCTTGGGTGGTGTAAGCCAGGGAACCTTGTTGGCTAGGCTTACTTAGGCCCTTGGGTTGATAGCCTAGTACCTACCTATGAACCTATGAACCTGTGAACCTATGAACCTAAAAAACAAACTGATAAAAACTAAACTATAAAACTGAACAAAAAATGAAGGAAAAAAAACACACTGATCAGATCGGTCTGATGAAGTTTGCTAACCTAGTAAACGAAAGCGCTAACCTTTATAATTTACTTGGTTCAGTGTGGTTTTTTCCTTCAACCTATGAACCTAATAGATCCCTGTCTGAATGTCTGGTCCCTGATATTTGGAATTTCTCCTACATTTTACCATTACACAAAGGAGGCAGTTCTACTGAGCTAACCAATTGCTGTCCAATTTCTATTCTATCTTCTTTATCTAAAATTCTAGAGAGGTGTATACACACACAAATCTCAAACTACTTACATACGCATAAGCTTTTGTCAAATACTCAGAATGGCTTTTGTTCCTCTCATAGTACCACCACCACTCTTATTTCATTGATCAATATAGTTAATAACCACAGAAACACTGGCAAATTTGTATCTGCTATCGTTCTTGACCTTTCTAAGGCCTTCGATATGGTCACAAATGTAAACTAATCAATGCTCTCTATGATCTCAATATCACTTGGTTCCATAGCTATCTATCAGGTTGCCAGCAGACAGTGCAATGGCAGCAGGACCTCTTTACACTTCTCCCAGTAATGCTAGGAGTTCCTCAAGGCTCCATCCTGGGTCTTCTTCTGTTATCTCTATTTACTAACAAACTTCACACCTCTTCTATACACACTTTCGTAATCCAATATGCTGATGATTCTACTTTTATATGCTCTGCTTCCTCCCTCCAAGCCCTCTACTCTATTACTCAAGACTCCTTTCTAGCTGTTGAAGACTGGCTTACTAACTCTCGTTTAATACTGAATCCTAACAAAACTAAACTGCTTCTCTTCCACCCTACATGTTCTACCACTTCAAATCCCTCATTTAATATCATGTCTAGAAATAAAACCATCATTACATCTGTAACACACACAAAACTCCTACTGGTAGAGATTGTCAACAACATGAGATTTGACATTCATATCACTAAAACCAAAAACAAAGTAAAAAGTACACAAAAAACTAGGTGTACCTTATAGAAATAAGCAAGTTCTCAGAAATAACACAGAGGCCGTCACTGCATGCTCTCATCTCATCTCTAACCTGCTATACACTTCTCCTCTTCGCACAAACCTTAGAAAGACTGATGTAGCCAAACTCAATGCCTGCTACAATAAAATAGCCAGATTTGCCACAGATTCCCCTTATAGGGTGCATCACTGTATAACTCTAAAACAATTTAACTGGCTAGAACTCCCACAACTTCTGTTATACAACTAACTCACCATTGCCCAGAAAATTCTACATCAGCCAGAGAATACCCCTGATCTGCAAAATCTTATACTTCCATACTCCGATAATCGACCTCTCCACTCCAGTAACAAATTCCTTCTTGAGGTAACAAAAGTTAACAATACAACAAGGGAATCCTTCTTTTCTAACTTCATACCAAAAATATGGAATACATTACCTACACATATTACATCTCATTCCTCATTAGTCCAATTTAAAAGACTTCTAATTGGCTCTGTTCCTGTACTGACACTGGTTAATCTCACCCTCTGTTAATAACCTAACCTTAACTGACAACAACATCACTGTATATTTGCTTCTTCTCTCTCACACCCCAATTTCTCTCCCCTGCTCTTCGTTCCTCATTGCTCAAATATTAACTACTTCAGCTTCACTGAATGATCCTCTTATTTCAAAGTGCTCACTATTTATACATCTTGGGTTGCTTTGTTTCTCTGAAACTGTTGCTTTATGTACATCTTGCATATTCTTCTTAAAATGCAGCCTAAGTGTCCTACTTAAATTTCAAGCCTACTGTATATAGCATTGTTTTCACTTATATATGATCAAAATGTGCCTGCAGTTGCTGCTGAAGATGTTGTACCTGTACTTGCCATTTAAACTGTTGACTAATTGTGATTGCATGAGATTTATTTTGTCCTTTAAACTGTTGACTTTTGTGCTTGCATTTGATTGTATTTGTTTTCACGTGGGGCTTTTTTCCCCAGGCCTCTGCTAAAAAAGGGGCTTGTATCCATTCTGACCTTCCCTGTTAAAAAATGTAAACTAAATAAATAAATGAATAAATAAATATTGTCCTTCTGCAGTCTATTTCTTTCATTGATCTTAATATATCTATCTAGCTCTATTAAATCAAGCAACTCTTCTCTTAGCTCATGTTCTTCTAAACTGAGGGCACATTTTTTTGTTCTCCATTTCCTGCAGGCATTCTATAGACAGTTCTATAGCAACTTCCTGTGGCACATTCTCTTCAATTTCATCCTGTGCCATCAGCTGATCTGTCATATGGGAACTCCTTGGCCTATCACTTCTCAACATTGACTGCGTCAGAGTTGCCACAGCTTCCTGTTTCTTTCCTTGCTGTCCAGCTTCAAGTGGACATTTATACTGGTTTCCTATGGAAGGCTCCAAAATATCTCCATATGGCAACTGACCAGTTGCTTCCCGTTCCATTGGTTTCTCCTTAATTTGGATATCCATTGCTCTATCTTGCTGTCGTGTTTTCTGAGTTAGATTTTCTACACTGAATCCTTCACTTCTCAGGTACTCCATAACCTCAGTTTCTATTTCTTTAACTTCCCCATTGCTAATCTTCTTTTCTACTTTTCCACTTTGTCTTCGTATTTTTTGTATTGTAAAGTTTTCCATGCCCAGATTCCTTTGCCCTCTATTTCTCTTCAAATATCTTTGGTACTGCTCTTTTTGTATTGATTAGTTTTGCTTTCTCCTTCGTATAAATATTACACCATATTAAATTCTGTTTTCTTTCCCATGTCCATATTTCTTCTTCAGATGTCTCCTGATCTTCTGTTTCTCCTTACATTGGGGGCTCACTCCATCATGTTGTGATGTAACCTGTGTTAGACCCTCTACACCAAATCCTTCATTTTGCAGCCATTCCATAACTTCAGCTTCTATTTTTTAACTTCTACCTTACTAATCTTCTTTTCTACATTCCCTTTGTGATATTATTTTTTAGTGTGAAATTTTCCATATCTGGATGCTTTTGTCTCTATTTCTATTTGAATATCGTTGGGACTGCCTTTTTTGTGTTGATTAATTTGACGTTCAACTTCGCATAAATATTACACCATATCAAAAATATCTCTTTCTTTCTTTCCCATGTCCATCTTTCTTTTTTATATTTTTCAAAAACTCTTTAAGTTTTGTTGTTTATATTTTCGCTCTTCCTCAGATGCTTCTTTTTTCCAAACAGCTCAAAGTTTCTTGGTGTCTATGTTTTTCACAAATTTGTTGTAATAGCAAACACAAATTTTTATTTGAAGCTTCTTACAGTTTTTCTTGTGGAAGTATTTTTGTTTCCTCTAATATCTCTCTTAATCTTTTTTTATATCCTGTGTCTGGAAATTCTGGGCTTTTGCATAATATTAACAATACATAATTTCTTTCTTATCCTCAATAGCCACTCTATTGTCTTTATAGCTCTTCTTTGGCCTAATAGTTGTTGTGATTTTTGTGGACATTTACTTCCTTCTACAATGGGGGGGGGGCATCATCCCCCTGGGCCTGGCCTGGTCCCATTGTAGGAATCTTTCCATATTTTGAGGTTTCTACACTGTCATTTTTTTTCAGTCCTGGCACCAGTGCACCTACCAGAATTGGGCACTGTTTGATCCTGGGTCTTGTGCACCCAGATAGCTTTTTTAAAATTTTTGACCTACTTCTGTCCATGATATATGCTACATAAAATGCAATCTATATATCTATGTCATCTTGGTGAGATTTTGTGAAAAACAGGGTCTACCTTGTGAAGGTACTCACAAAGTCTTGAGGATGAATTCGATTTCAGCAATACTACTCTTGCTTGCTGACTTATCATCTCTCCATTCAGACCCCAAATGGGATACTGGAAGAGTAGAGCGATGGTAAGAAAGTTTACAAATGTAAAGTCAAAATAGGTTTAGCAATAGGTGTACTGATAGAGAAACCACAGTAATACTTTTTATAGAGCTGTTTAGGTAAGAATATAGGTTCATAGGTTCATAGGAGATTACTAGATTAAAGGTAAGTGAAGTTCACAAAGGTATGAATCTATGGTAATTAATACCAACTGCTTCTGTCCATGAAGGACATGTGCTCCACCCCAGGAGTGAATTTATGGTCACCCATTAATTTCTCTGGAAGATGTTTCTATCTCTCTAGCATGATTTGTTCATGTTAAGATCACTGGAGTTACCCTAGTGTAGTTTGATTTACAAATGTGTAGCATTTCCATCAGGGCTGGGTCAGAGACTGCCCTGTAAGCCAGGCACAGGTATCCCCTTAACAGCCTATACAAGACAGAATACAGTGACAGGGCTTTTAGTTTTTCTGTGTAGGACTTGCTTTGTTTACTCAATATGTTCTTGGTGAAAAACCTCTGTGGACTCCCCAGCTGTTGCAGGTGTCTGGTAAGAGTCGTGCAAAATTGCATGTACTCAATTATTGATCTGATGACGATCGAGTGTAATGGAATTATAACAATCTTAAATCTAGATGAGATGCCTTTACTTATATAAGGTGTGCCACATAGAAGGATTTCCTTACCACTGTGGATATATGGTGGTCAGTGTTCAGATTGCTGTCATCCTGACTACCTTGATCACATACCAATGGGTCTATACTTTGGGGGGTGCTATCTATAATGTAATTAGCAGGGTTGTTAGCTTTCCTAAAAGGGATAATAATGCATTTTTTTGCATTTAGCGTCAATCTGTAGCTTTGGCACCAGTCATTTGTCTGTGTTAACCCTTTCTGAAGTATATTGGCATTTTTGGGGGACCCAGTGATTGCTCCCAATTTACAATCATCAGCAAACTTGGTCAGCCAGTTTCAAATTCACACTAGCCCAGATTTCTGAGAAATAGATTTTGAGCAGTAAATGGCCAAGTACAGAACCCTGTGATACACCATTGGTGACTGGTCTCAAGCTTTAACAGATGAGTCCTGTTCGTGAGCCAATTGGCTACCCATATGGTGATGTAGGGGTTATTTCCCAATTGGGAGAGTTTCTCTATAATACCTGAGTGTGGGATTGTGTCAAATGCCTTGGCTAGGTCGAGATAGGAGGTATGCACTGTCTTTCCCACGTCCATGGCCTTGGTGACTTTCTCAAAGAAGTCAACCAGGTCTAACAGACAGATTTATTTATGTGTAATAGATACTGCCAAACTCCAAGAACCAAAAATTCACAAAGGCACAGGACCACCACGAGCTGGAATCAACAATTTATTTAGCGCTTTCGTCAGTTGTGAACTATGACTTCTTCAGAATAAATGCAGTAAAAAAAGACTCACACACATATATATATATATATATATATATATATATATATATATATATATATATATATATATATATATATATGACCCCACCCTAACCTTAATTAATTAATTAGAAAAGTTGCCATTAGTTTTTAAAGTTCCAACACTCATAATAAAAATATACACATGTGAAACAGTATATCCTGTAACACAACTTCCTATGCTTCTATTATAATACATATATATTTATATATAAAAAAAAATATTGTGTCCTAAATATATAATAAAACTATGATATAGTAACCCTAAAATATCTATCATCAAATTAGATATAAAACTCTGATATGAGTTTTAAAAAACTAACTAACTATATAACTTCATTTAAACCTAGGAGGTTCACCGCATTGACCCTCAATTGCCACAGCAATTCTGTATACTCTAAAATGGTGTCACTGGGTTCCCCTCTATCATCCAAAACTACATGTTCTAGTACATGAAATTTAAAATTATGTTCAGGAAACTGAATGAGGTGTTTTGCCAAAGCATTTTTATTGTTACCTCTCCTTATATCATAAGTGTGCTGGTAGATGCATGTCCTGAAAGCATTTTTAGTTTTCCCCACAAAATATCCTGGCACAGGGCTAAATAGACCACATTTTTGGTAGCACAATTGCTCTTGTTCCAAGATCACACTACCCCATAGGCAGGTATTTCAACATTATCTCCCTCTAATATAAACCTACATTGAGAGCGATGGCCACATTTCGTGGTATATCCACCCTGTTGATACTTTTTTCACTCTTCTTACTTTCTAACATATTTTTTATATTAATACTTTTCTTATATACCACTTTGGGTTTTTCTCCTATTTTACTCACCACTTGTTCATCATTCTTCAGTAAAAATCAATTTTTATACAATATATCTCTTAGCTCAGAGAACTGGGGAGTATAAGTCAAAATCCATGCCCTCCCAAAGGAACACTGATTATCCCTTGTGGTACTACTTCTAATAGTATTGATGTTTTCTGGTTCGGGTTGTGGGTCTATGCCCACTCCTAAACCCAAAAGTGGAAAAAAATGTCCTCTTTCCCTTTTCTCAGTGACTTCTTGTAGGATTGGTTCTAAAAATTCATGTGGATACCCTCTTTTACTCAGCATATTACATAACACATCTCTTTCATGATAAAACATGTCAATCTCACTTATCATCCTAGCAAGTCTAACCCCCTGTCCCTTGACAAGAGACTTTTTCTGGTGTATGGGGTGACAGCTTTCAAAGTGTAATAATGTGTTCGAGTAAGTGGGTTTCCTGTAAATAGTTGAAGTAAATTTCTTCATCTGCCTATTTTTATCAATCCGAATATCCAAATAGTTAATATGCTTACTATTAGTTTCCATAGTAAATTGTAAGAAATCGGTACTGATATTCAAATAGTTGATAAATTCTTGCAACTGATCCTGGCCCCCTCCCCTCAAAATAAGGATATCATCTAGGTATCTGCCGTAAAATTGACCTAACTTGTATTGTTCTGTAACAAAAAGCTTTGTAACCTCTCATTGTGTAAGCACTATATTAGCAAACATGGGGGCACAAACTGCCCCCATGGCAGCACCAGAGGTTTGTCTGAAAAGTTGACCTTCAGACAGAATGAAATTGTTTTCTAGGACCAACTCCATTAAGGTCCTAAATGTAAGTATTCGGTCATGTAAATATTGGGTATTCTTACACAAAAAATCATATAATAATTCCACACCCTCTGAATATGGAATAACATTAAATAAATCTTTCACGTCAATTGTTACCCATATACTATCTTCACTATACAAATCCTGCTTAATTTTTCTAAGACAGTCCCATGAGTCAGTAATAATATGGGAGAATTTAATCAAAATTTATTTAGATGATAATCCAAAAATGTGGCTATTGTTGAGGTCTTACATGCTTTTGCATCAACAATTGGTCTTAAGGGGGGTTGGTGGTGTCTTTGTGGATCTTTGGGATCCCAAAAATCGTTGGGATCCTTGGATTAGTTTGAGTCATAAATTCATACCTATTTTTTGTATCTGGTCATTCATCAGTAGTTCATACAAGGTGATGTCAATTTTCCTATAAGCTATATTTAGCTCATTAATTGACACTTGTTCATAACCATCACCATATAAATGACACAACATGCTGTCCACATATCTTTGCTGGTCCATCACCACCAACCCTCCTCCTTTATCCGGCTTCATAACCCAAATAGACTTGTCATTGCATATACTTAATAACATTTACTCTCTGCTATAGTTAAATTACTAGTCTCTATAGTATGTTTGTTCTTCTTACATATATTTCTTATGTCATTAGTACACATCATGTCAAACAGCTGTAGGGAGGGGTGTAGGGGTGGGTTGTAGACACTAGTTTTTTACATTGTATATTATACTGTTCAATACAGTTGTTATCCAAAATGACATTTAAAGTAAGTTTTCTGACATAAATCATAAAATCCACTAGTGTTTTTTCTACATTGGCCTTTTTTGTTGGTATGAAATTAAGGCCTCTTTGAAATAAATTTGCCCATTCCTCAGTCACTCGGGCACTTCTTAAATTAAAGATTTTAAAGTCCTTGTGTTGGTTAAGGACTATCTCACAGTTGCCTGAATTCATATCAGAAATAACACTATATTGCTCTACCATTTGCCACTGTTCCCTCTGCCTCTCCCCCCTCCTTGTCACATATGTCCCTCTCCCCCATCCCTGTCCATTCCAGGAATTCCTGGGGCCAGATTGGTTGCTGTTGAAATTGTTCTATTTGTTCCTGATCCTTCCGGATCTCCTGGGGGGGTACCCCTAAAGGGACATTGTCGTAATTGCCATCATTCTTGTTGACATGGGTATTATGAAAACCATGCATGCCAAAGCGCCTTCTCCCTCATAAAGGGAATCTTCCTCAAATATATCACCCATTCCAGGACTATTGACCTGACTGTTTTTTGGCAGGGGGTAAGCCTGACCTGACTCATATTGTTTCCTATCTCTTTCCCGTTTCTTACTTTTTTATCTTTTATACTGGACATAATTGTATCAGTGTTAACAAAAATGGCTTTATATTCATTAGTTTTCATAGCAAAACATAAATCATGCTTAATTTCCTCATCCAGTCTACTAACAGTTTCTTTTAACATATTAAACTTTTTCTCATTGTCCTTCAGTAATAACTCTAATAGTTCACAGCCATGTCTGCTGAAAAGTGGACTGCACACGATAAGAGAAAACTGTTTAAACACAAGTTTAATGTTGCACATAAAGTTCCAGATAAAAGTAAGCGCTTTCGGCAAGTTAAATTAACCCGCCTTCATCAGACAAAACAGCGAGACCACATTAGAGAAATCTTATATGTTAAAATCCAAAATCCAAAAGCCAATGACAGAAAGCAGCATTTGCTAATTAAATATTCTCCATGGGAACCTTAAAGTAATAATAAGCCGATATACGGCTTTTAAAGCGAATCCTATGCCATGGAAAATCTCCACTAACATGAGAAAAAATACATACATTACATCAATAATGTGATGAACTGAATAAATGTGATAAAAATAAAAATAAAAAATAGTAGAAATAAGAAATGCATGTACTACGTCATGAACTTGGTACAAGCTAGCTCATCTCTTAAGAATGTTATACTAGAAATTCTAAGACTTGTCGTAAAAAACATTAAATACAAATAAAGTTAATTATAAAATGAAAATGACAACTAGTTAGATGTCGTTACATAAATAATAATCGTTAAAGAAAAATGAACAAATAGCCAAAATCAAGTTCGCCAGCATAAAAACCATAATCACTTATTACCAATGTGACAAATTCACTATGTATTTGAAGCGCACGTGATTTTATCTCGTCATATTGATGCAATTCATAACAAAACTGAACACCATATGCATCTAGACAAAAAAGATGTAAACTTAGACTAAAAAGTATGCCCTGATGAAACTGAAGGTGTTCGTGAATTTAACAAACTAAACCTGAAACATGAAATAATTAATTGAGGATGACTCATGATACTAGTATTACTTAAGATTGTAAAAGATAATCGATAAATGTGAGACCTTAAGACCCCACTTAGTATTACTACTATAATGTTCTACTATTCAGGAAAGAAAATTACGTCTATGATGTCATTATTTCCGATAGGGAATTACAATAGATTAAATAAAATACAATATTAATACCCAATGAATTGTATAATAATATTTAAAACTAAGAATAAACAAAGCTAATTAACCTTAAAATGTTGTGACCATATTTATATTAAATGTTAGTTACTTGTTAAACCAAGACCTAGTACAAAATTATGAATAACAATGCGAGCCAATCATAAAGAGGAGGATTCATTGGGTATTAATATTGTATTTTATTTAATCTATTGTAATTCCCTATCGGAAATAATGACGTCATAGACGTAATTTTCTTTCCTGAATAGTAGAACATTATAGTAGTAATACTAAGTGGGGTCTTAAGGTCTCACATTTATTGATTATCTTTTACAATCTTAAGTAATACTAGTATCATGAGTCATCCTCAATTAATTATTTCATGTTTCAGGTTTAGTTTGTTAAATTCACGAACACCTTCAGTTTCATCAGGGCATACTTTTTAGTCTAAGTTTACATCTTTTTTGTCTAGATGCATATGGTGTTCAGTTTTGTTATGAATTGCATCAATATGACGAGATAAAATCACGTGCTAAATACATAGTGAATTTGTCACATAATAAGTGATTATGGTTTTTATGCTGGCGAATTTGATTTTGGCTATTTGTTCATTTTTCTTTAACGATTATTATTTATGTAACGACATCTAACTAGTTGTCATTTTCATTTTATAATTAACTTTATTTGTATTTAATGTTTTTTACGACAAGTCTTGGAATTTCTAGTATAACATTCTTAAGAGATGAGCTAGCTTGTACCAAGTTCATGACGTAGTACATGCATTTCTTATTTCTACTATTTTTTATTTTTATTTTTATCACATTTATTCAGTTCATCACATTATTGATGTAATGTATGTATTTTTTCTCATGTTAGTGGAGATTTTCCATGGCATAGGATTCGCTTTAAATCCGTATATCGGCTTATTATTACTTTAAGGTTCCCATGGAGAATATTTAATTAGCAAATGCTGCTTTCTGTCACTGGCTTTTGGATTTTGGATTTTAACATATAAGATTTCTCTAATGTGGTCTCGCTGTTTTGTCTGATGAAGGCGGGTTAATTTAACTTGCCGAAAGCGCTTACTTTTATCTGGAACTTTATGTGCAACATTAAACTTGTGTTTAAACAGTTTTCTCTTATCGTGTGCAGTCCGCTTTTCAGCAGTTTTAGTTCACAGCCATGTCTGTTAAACAAATTGAGCAAGTCTTTGTGCATGTCCGAGTCTTTAACTAGGCCATTAGGAAACTTCCAGCACCTAAGGTCCTTGGGAATTTGTTCACGCTTCAAACATTCCCGTAAATATTGTCTTTCAACTTGCAATTTCTTCAATTTTAAAACATCATGCTCTAAGATTTTTAACTTTTGATCTACAGTACCTTGCACAACAGGCGATGTAGAAAAATCAAAGTTGCCCTGTCCACCTCTGTTTATCCAATCCAGTAAATCAAACCCAGTTGTGTTGAGCTGTTATGACTCGGGAACCTTCCCCAAGTTTGTCCGTTGTATAATCCACTGTTCTTGGCGTTTTCTGAATGCTGGCTTCTGATGTTAGGACTCCGCTGCCCTGGGGGAATACTCACCATTGAGTCCAACAACAAAGATATGCCTCCTTCTCCCTGGGGTCCAAAGGTTGTTGGGGAGGCATTCATTCTCCTACAAAGACCGATAACGTGTTCAGTCAGCACACCAATAAGTGCTGACAATTCCCGATGGCTTTAACCAGTTCATCAGGGGAACTCCCAGCACCAGTGGCACTCTCCATGCGTGAATCCACAAACAGAAACTGCCAAACTCGAAGAACCAAAAATTCACAAAGGCACAGGACCACCACAAGCTGGAATCAACAATTTATTTAGCACTTTCGTCAGTTGTGAACTATGACTTCTTCAGAATAAATGCAGTAAAAAAAGACTCACACATATAATATATATATATATATATATATATATATATATATATATATATATATATATTTATATATATAACCCCACCCTAACCTTAATTAATTAGAAAAGCTGCCATTAGTTTTTAAAGTGCCAACACTCGTAATAAAAATACACACATGTGAAACAGTATATCATGTAACACAACTTCGTATGCTTCTATTATAATACATATATATTCATATATAAAAACAACATCTATTGTGTCCTAAATATATAATAAAACTATCATATAGTAACCCTAAAATATCTAACATAAAATTAGAAATAAAACTCTGATTTGAGTTTTAAAAAACTAACTAAAGTTATAACTTCATTTAAACCTGGGGGGTTCACCGCATTGACCCTCAATTGCCACAACAATTCTTTATACTCTAAAAAGGTGTCACTGGGTCCCCCTCTATCATCCAAAACTACATGTTCTAGTACATAAAATTTAAAATTATGTTCAGGAAACTGAATGAGGTTTTTTGCCAAAGCATTTTTATTGTTACCTCTCCCTGTATCATAAGTGGTAGATGCGTGTCCTGAAAGCATTTTGAGTTTTCCCCACATAATATCCTGGCACACGGCTAAATGACCACATTTTTGGTACCACAATTGCTCTTGTTCCAAGATCGCACTACCCCATAGGCAGGTATTTCAACATTATCTCCCTCTAATATAAGAAGTTAGGAAAAAATAATAAAAAGGTGATTATATACAATGGCTTAAGCAGAAGTTAGGAAACATTTATAAAAACAAAGTGATTATATACAATGGCTTAGTGTCCCCAAGTAGGGACTCACAATTCTCATGGACAGACATAATTAAAACTAAGAGATACCAGATTGGAAGCAGAGCTTGGTGACGTAGTTATATGTTATGATAATTTTGGATTATGCTATCAGTTTATAATTAATCAGGGTTGGTACATTGGCATAGCCAATTCACTTTGAGATATTGTTTGAAGTTCTTTTTGAAGAGACTTTTGGAGGATTGTAGGGTTATATCATTTGGCAATGAATTCCAGGTTTTGCCAAAGAAGTTGGCAAACAGGGATTCACCAGCAGAGTTATAAGCTCTCTGGGTTTGGACCAGTAGTTTATTGGCTGACCGTAGGGATCTCAGGTTGCTATATGACTTAATAATATTTTTAAGTGAGGGGGTCTCCTCAGGGTAGTACAGAATTTTGTGAGCTATTAAGAGTTGATTGAAATGAATTAAGTTGGGCAGTTCTAGCCACTCTAGTTGTTTAAGGTTCTGGCAGTGGTGGGTTCTATAGGTGGAGCCAGTGGCGAATCTGGCAATATGATTGTAGCTATGGGACAGCTTACTTAGTTTGGATTTGTTGAGGTATGAGAGTGAAGGCGAGGCATACAAAAGAGTAGACAGTAGGTGTGATTGGGTGATTGCAGTCCTGGCCAGCGGGGTTAAAAATGCCTTGTTTCTATAGAGTGAGCTGAGCTTCTTATTGATGGTCTGTATGGTTTTGTTGACATGTAGGTCATATTTGAGATTATTGTCTATGATAACCCCTAGCAGTTTGGTGTGATGATCTGAAGAAATAGAGGTACCATTGTTAGATGTGACCGAGAATGAAAGTGTGGTAGATCTACTTAGTGGGGGAGAAGAGTAGAAGTTTAGTTTTATTGGGGTTCAGTAGAAGGCGCTGGTTGGTGAGCCAGTTCTCGATAGTGTTGAATGTATTCTGGGTTAAGGTTTGCAGTTTGGGTGGGGAGGTGGCTGAGCAGATCAGAGTGGAATCTTCAGCATATTGAATGCAGGTAGCTTTAGGGATAGCAGTGTGAAGGTTGTTGATAAAAATAGAGAATAGTAGTGAACCTAGTATGGACCATTGAGGGACACCAAGTGTGAGGGGTAGCTGGCTGGAAAGTTTGCCCTGCCATGGTAGTGCCTGTTGTCTACCAGTCAGGTAGAACTGGAACCACTGGATAGCGGGCTTGTTGAGGGAAATAGATTTTAGTGAAAGAATGAGAAGTTCATGGTTGACCATGTCAAAGGCCTTTGATATGTCAAGAAAGACAATAGAGGTAATCCTATTGTCATTCCTGTTTTTGTTTATGGCAGTAGTAAATGTAAAGAGGGCTGAGGTATTGCTGTGGTATGGCCTGAAACTATGTTGGGAGTTGGATAATAAGTTACTCTGTGTAAGGTATTGCATTAGTTGCTTGTGTACACATTTCTCCATTATTTTGGCTTTTGGGGAACAATGGCAATGGATCTGTAGTTGGATATGTCTGTAGAGCTGCCACCTTTATGGAGTGGGATGACATGAGATCTTTTCCAGAGGGAGGTGGATAGCATTTTCAGATAAGACTCTGATAAGAATAGAAATGGGTTATGCAATGGCATCTGCAGCTATTTGTAGGTACTCTGCAGGGAGAAGGTCAGCATCGAGGGTGGTAGGTTTTAGTTTTTATAGAAGTGTTTTGATAAAACTAGTGGATATTGGTTGGAAGCTAAATTTGGGGTGATTATTGGGTAGATTAGGGGTGGGGTTTAATTTTCAGGGGGTTAGTTAATTTGCTAGGGATTGGAATGTTTCAGTGAAAAAGTAGTTAAAGGTGCTGGCTATGGTCTCTGAGGGACTATGGTTGTGGTTAGCTGGGGTTGGGGTGGTGGAATGACCTTGGCGAAGTAGTTGATTTAAGCTTGCCCAGAACTTTTGAGGGTTGTTATGGTGTTTTTGTAGGAGGTTTTGGTAGAAGCTTTTTTTATCCAGTAAAATAGATTTTTTTGTATCATTCCTGAGTTGACGATATTTTAGATGGTCAAGTGGGGCTTTAGTTGTTCTCCAGGTAGCCCAAAGTTTGTTTCTGGTTTTTATTTTAGCTTTGGTATCATTTGTGAGCCATGGTGCTGTATTGGATCTAGTTTTTATTGTATGTGCTGGAGCATGGGAATCTAGGATACTTAGGAATTTAGTGTTGAAGTGATCTATAGCTGCCTCTAATGTAAGATCTGTTAGTTTTGACCAGTCAACTGCTTTTAATTAGTTTTGGAACATAGCAGCGTCAAAGTTTTTCCTGTTTCTAATTGTTTTATATTTGGGCTAGTGAGGGTTCCCTGCCTTATGTTTTATGATATAGGTTAGACAATGGTCGCTGAGGTCATCACGGAGAGTACCAGCAGTGTACAGTTGGGGTTGGTTATTGACTAGGATCCAGTCAAGGATACTTTCCCTGTTGGTCAGTTTGTTTATCCTAGTAGGAGAGGTTATGGTCTGTTTAAACCCAGATAGGTTTATATGGGTGAGGGGGGGGGGTCAGATGAGCAGGGGTGTCAGTCAGTGCTAAACTCACCAAGAACTATGGTTTCTTGTGGATAGGTAGTGGATAACCAGCAAAGGATATCCTCTAGGGTATTTAGGTTGTTGCCTGGTGGAATATATGTACAGACAATGTTCAAGTGTTTGTTTTGGTTAATCTGTAGCTTGGTTATGAGGAGTTCTGCATTATTGAATTAGGGAGGTTGAATAGTATCTCTTGTGATGCCCGTGCCCTGGCCCAGCAATCAAGGACCCTCAATCCTCACCACTAACACCAGAGAGGGCATCTTATATATGAGGAAAGGCTAACAAGTACACACAGTAAAGTGTAATTTCCCTTAAGAGCAGACAGAGATCACAGTCAGTCCGAGGCTGGTCGCTCCCTTGCTCTCCAGGTCCCCAATAAGACTCCCCACTGGCACAGCTATAGGGTCCAGAATTCAGCCTAGCTGGGCAAGCTAAAATCTCCAGCACTCTCTCTGTCCAACCAGTGCTTCGTGTCCCTGCCCAAGTAGCTGACACACACACTTTGAAATAAGAGTTTATACAACCATACAGACACTTCTGGGGAAGGCTGGCACAGGTTCTCCAGCTGTGCACATTTTTCCAGACTATATGGTAGTACCCTGCCACCACCCAGGTAATAATTATCAGCTACTCAAAGACCCTTAAAAGGGTGTCCAATTATTACTGTGCAATATTATTATCCAATTGGTAGAATGACTAATCAGTCAAGGCTTATTTGAAGTGACTTGGACAGTAAACTCTATAAATATGCAAAGTACTCCAGTGCTCAACTTATCTCTACACAAACTAGCCACAGTTAAAAGGTTTTAAATTATTTAATAATAAATAATTAAAACCACAAGACAATACTTTCTACTACACAGTCAGTGCTAGTCAAGCATTCAGAGATCACACAGACTCAAGTCTAAGATAACTTACATAGGACAACAGGCAGAGTGCTGTGAGTTGGATGGCCAAAGCAAAAATGCTTAATGCCTTCTGATTCTCTCTGTTTAAATTGCTATTGCAGTTCTGATAAACATTACATAATTCTTTTTCACTTTCCCGGAGTTCCCAGGCTACACATTAACTGCATTTACATTCTTAACATTTCCCTTTTGTTATCTTGCAGCTGGTTAGGAACAGAGCAATAAAAATACATTTACACATTTAAATCTTGCCATTTAACTCTTGGCTAAAACAATAGAAAGAATTTCTTCATCTAGACTTTTCGGCACCACTGCCTACTTCAAAGGGTCACCACATGCTTTACTTTGGTCAGTAGAGTGCACTGTTGTCACATTTATTTCCAGTTCCACGTGTAACAGTATTTCTTTACATTTAAGACAACAGGCCTGTAGTTTACATTCATATTTACAAGTGACAGAATTATCTGCAAAATTATATCTGGCCAGACTGGCAGCCTTCACCCTTCTCTACCAGTCTTCACATCTCTATTAACTGCTAGAGTATTTTTATTTTATTTATTTATTTATTTATTTAAATTTGTTGACCGGGAGTGTCCGACTGGACGTAGGTCCATTTTCAGCGGAGGCCCGGGCAGAAAAGCTCCACAGTTAAAATAAACAGACAGTAGATACATTGGATTACATAGTAAATAACAATTTACATAGCAATTACTTACAACATATATACAGATGAAGAACATAGTACATCAGTAGACAACTAGAATCTTTATCTGTGAAGTGCATACCAGACATTAACAAATGTTACAAGAAGAAGTTCGTGCTGTATAATAAGTACTGGCTTATGAGCATCTGAGCTTGCTATAATCAAGGTAGTTAGTGGAGTGGAAAGAAAGGTAGTGGTTGGATGGGGTGGATGATATGAGAGTGGGAGTTGCAAGGGCATAGCCAGCATGTTTTTAGTTGCACTTTTAGTAAAGTTTTGAAGTGGGTGCATGATGGTATGGAGGTAATTGTGGGTGGGAGTGAGTTCCATAATTTGGCTATGGCGCAAGAGAATAGTGCTTCACCAGCAGAGTTATTGACTTTAGTGATCTGCAAGTGATTTTTGCTGCTGGATCTTAGTGGTCTGGTGGTGCGATAGGGTTGGAGTAGATTCTGGAGGGATGGGACATTTAGTGGATGGTTTACTAGTTTGTGGGCGAGTGAGAGTTGATACCACTGAAGGAGGTGAGGGAGTTCAAACCAGCCCAGTTCAGCAAGTGAGAGACAGTGGTGACTACGGTAGGATGCCCCTGTGGCAAATTTGGCGATTTTGTTGTAGCAGGTCTCTAGCTTGTTTAGATCACATTGCCTTAGGTTGGTATATATTGGAGAGGCATAAAGTAGGGTAGAGATAAGGTGGGAATTTGCTATTGAAATCTTTGCTGCTTTGGTGAGAAATTGCTTATTTCTGTATAACGCTCCTAGTTTTTTGTGGACTTTTTTTATAGCCATGGATATGTGAATGTCAAATTTTAGTTTATTGTCTATTTCCACTCCTAGCAATTTGGTGTGTTCAGTTGGGTATATAGTGGTGTTGTCTTTTGCCGTGATGTTAAAGTGAGAGTTGTTTTGAGTATGTTTGGTGGGTTGGAAGATGAGTAGTTTAGTTTTGTTTGGGTTGAGTATTAATCGGGCATTGGATAACCATGTTTCAACAGAGGAAAAGGCTTCCTGTGTGACTTTTTGCAGTTTTGGTAGGGACTGGGCTGAGCAGATAATGGTCAAGTCATCTGTGTATTGTATGAGTGTGCCATGTTTGGTGGCAGAGGCTAGATTATTGGTGTAAACAGAGAAGAGTAGGGGTCCAAGGATGGATCCTTGGGGAACCCCTATGGAGACAGGTAGTTGGGGAGATATGTCATTCTGCCATACAATGGATTGTTGGCGGTCAGACAGGTAACTCTGAAACCAGTTGGTGACCGATTGTGAGAAGGATAGGTTATTGAGGACAGAGATAAGTTGTTTGTGTTGGACCATGTCAAATGCTTTAGATAGGTCTAGGAAAGTAGCAGAGGAGAGATAGCCATTGTTTTTATGCTGAAGGATAGTGTTAGTAAAGGAGAGTAAGGCAGTGGTGGTGCTATGGTTTGGTCGGAAACCATGCTGAGTACTGGAAAGGAGGTTGTTAGTAAGGAGGTAGTCTGAGACCTGAGAGTGTATGCATCTCTCTAGTATTTTAGAGAGTGGAGAGAGAATAGCTGTGGGGCGGTAATTGGTTAGTTCTGTGGAGGGTCCGCCTTTGTGGAGAGGAATTATATGTGATACTTTCCACAATGTGGGAATGTAACTTTCAGACAGAGATCGGTTAATCAAGATGGATACTGGGTAGGCCAGAGCATCAGCTGAGATTTGTAGGTATTGACTTGGGAGGCTGTCTGCTACTAATTTGGTGGGTTTAAGTTTAGTTAAGAGTTTTTTTATGTTGGAGGTAGATACAGGAGAAAAAGAGAAGGCAGTGGGGAGATTACTAGTTGAAGGTGTGGGTTGGAGGGGAGGGGGGTTGTGTTGTTTAGCTAGTGATAGTATGGTTTGGGTGAAGTGTGTGTTGAATGAGGTAGCAATATTTTCTGAGGTGTGAGGGATGTTAGGAGGAGGGGTACTGACTTTACCTGGGTGGAGGATGGAGTTTATGGAGGACCAGAATTGTTTGGGGTTGTGTTGTGAGGAGACTAGGGCAGACTGGTAGTATTGGGATTTGTCCTGTTTAATTAGCTTTTTGACTCTATTGCGTAGTTCTAGGAATTTCTGTCTAGCTGAGGGGGTTTTGGTTTTGCACCAGTGCAACCAGGCTTTATCCCTGTTTTTCATTTCTGACTTAGTGGTTTTCTGTAGCCATGGGGAGGGTTGTGCTTTGGTTCTGGAGAATCTTATGGGTGCATGGTAATTAAGGATGTTCAGGAAGGTAGTATTAAAAAATTCAACTGCATCATCTAGACTGAGGTACTTTAGAGGATGCCTGTTACATTCTTTGAGGGATGAGATGAATGTGAGTGGGTTAAAGTTTAGATTTTTACGTATTTGACGGTAGATGACAGGTTTAGCTTGGTATAGGTATTTTTTGAGTAGGAATGTTGGGGAGTGATCACTGAGGCTATCTGATAAGCAGCCTGTTATATATGACTAGGGGCTCTTACTGACTAGTATCCAATCCAGGGTAGTGTGCTTGGTGGAGTTTTTATTTATCCTGGTTGGTGACTGGACTAGTTGAGTGAAGCCATGAAAATGTACATGATGGGTTGGATTGTTGCCAGAACAGGATTGCCAGTTAATATTGAAATCACCTAAGATGATAGTTTCTTGGGGGAGATGGTGGGTAGACCAGGAGGGATGTTTTGGCCAGGTGGGAAGTAGCATCCAATTATGCTGATGGTTTTGTTTTAGTTAATTTTGAGGTTGGTATATATTATTTCTTCATTGCCTATTTGTGGAGCTGATGATTTTAAGATCTGGATGTTTAGATGCTGTTTAAATATTATAGCTACACCACCTCCTTTTTTGTTTAGCCGGTCTACTCTTAGTATGCTGTAACCTGTAGGGAGTATTTGCTCACTGGTAATGTGAGGTTTTAGCCAGGTTTCTGTCAGGATGACTATATCTGGGGAGTACAAGTCTATGGTGGCATGGAGTTCATGGACTTTGTTGGATATACTTCTAATATTTAGGCATAGTAGAAGGAAGTCACTTGGGTTTCTATTGGCTGTAATATGGGAGAAGTTGTGGTTTCTAGTCTGATTATGAAGAATGGGGTTGGAGATGGTAGGGCCAGGGTTGGGGTGGATGTCTCCACTTAGGGCTAGTTTTGATAAGCATGAGATTATTAGTTTTCTAAGTTTTTGAATGTGTTTGTTTATAAGGGAAACTTTATGATTGTGCTCTGTGGGTAATAGGTATGGTGGGAGGGTTACTATGTTAAGTTGTATGTTTTTATAAAGGATTGCGATCCCCTCACCTTTCCTAGTAGTATGGTCTAACTGTGAATGTTGTATCCTGGAGGTAATATCTCATTGTCATTAGTACTGGGTTTTAGCCAGGTTTCTGTAAGACACATAATGTAATCTACTGGTCAAGAGAAGGGACAGTGGCTTGCTTACTAAGTAGTCCTTAGAATACAAGAACTACTGGTTAGGCAGGAATATCTCAGCCACTTTCTAGCACAGGGTAGGTACCTATTTGACTAGTTACAGTTAACAGCCAGCAAGTCTATTCATGTTGAGCTTGCTTACATTGTACAATTACAATATTCTCAGTGAAAATGATCGATAGTTGGGCCTTGTGGCTGAGCTACTTAAATATCAGAGTCAGGGGTGGCTAAAGTGACCACAGGCTCTGCACTGTGAAGGACGATGGTGAATGACTGGAAGCAGAGCCCAAAGTCCATACTACTCATTATGCATGTGTGTGTGCACACCACACACACACACACACACACACACACACACACACACACACACACACACACACACATATATACATCTATATATCTATATATTTATGTATGTATATACAGATTTATTCATGTGTAATAAATGTTAAAAGTTCTTGCCTGGTGGCTTGCTAAAAATTTCAAAAGTGTAGCAGTTAATTTCATATTTTTGGACTTCAGACCTCCTTGTAATCCAGAATACAGACCTCCTAAGTGTGACATGATAAACTCTGTAGCTCTGTAGCTCAGAAGAATCTACAAACTGTTTTTGCATTCTGGAATACTGGCATCAGGGCTTGCACTTCCCTCTAAATGCAAAGAAAAGTAATTATATTCTGCATTAACAATTATAACGTCCCCCATCATTTATATTTTCACAAATACTGCTGCGGTGGTTGTGCTGCGGTAGTGTTGTCGCCTCACAGTTAGACGTTGCCCGTTCGATTCTCAGTTAGAGCGTCTTCTGTGTGGCGACATGCGTGAATGTGCATTCCTTCATTGAAGGTTGTGCGCTAGACCCGGCAAGCCAGCACGTCAAAATCTACTGCCAATCATTAGCGGACCGGAGTTCCACTGTGGCGACCCCTAACTGGGAAAAGCCGAAAGAAACCAACAAACAAACTGGAAATGAGAAAAGTTATGCAAAGTAATTCACTAAAGGATAGTACTGGACCATGACTTCCCCCTCAAGGAAAAAGCTTCTGTAACAGTCAAAAATGCAATCATTTCTGAGGGAGTTTTTTTTTCAGGTTAATGAATTACCTCACTTTTTTGTTTAGGGTCCAAAATCATAACCACATCACTATTTCCAAGGTTTTTTTATGGATATAGCTTACGTGCTGACCTCATATCAGGGTAAGTAGTAAATTAGAACAGATTTACAACAAATCAGCTAAATCTGCATGTAACTCAGCACACAGTACCCATCATTATGATTTGTTAATCTCTAAATAGGCCATTGTTTGGGCACAGACTGGATTACTAAGTGTAAGATTAGGTTTCATTTAAATATAGTTTGTTAGACACAAATTCACTGTTCTCCTTGCATAGGACTATAAATGCAGCCATATTAAAGCAGACTCATGGAAAGTAATGTTTCATTACAAATAAATAACCTTCAGTCAAGAATACTGATAAGAATAAACTGTGCTAACAGTAAGTACAGTACATTAAGTACAGACAGAGTTGGGAGCTCTGCCACAAGGCCCAAGGTTAAAGAGGCATGTAGAATTTAAGGACAATATGAGTGCAGAAGCTACAGAAATTATAATTCAGTCTATTCCAGTTTATCCACACTGTTATTGAAGACGATACCTCCACTGTACATAACAAAACATTCTTAACCGAACTACAGTGTATGCAGACTTTTATTCTGAAAGGTACAAGAAGATTTGGCACATAAAGGAGAGACACATGTTCAGTACAGTTCTGGACAATTAACAGATAAATACATTATTTCCAGCCTCATTCCAGTTCCTTTCAGTTATTTACAGTTAATTCAAGTATTCTACAGTCCTATCAATTCTTATGCTAAGTAATGCCTGATGACCTGTACACCCTATGCTCCTACCAACATCTTACCATTTCAGTGACTGAAAATACTCACCAGCATACCACTCATTTCCCCAGTTTTTTTCCAGAATGTCCAGAATTTTGCTTCATATTTTATGGTCTGTTCCTCATAAAATTTGCGGTTTTCCTGCAAAGCACTGGAGATTGAAGTCATTAAATAATGGCAGACATTTGAGCTTCAGAATACATATCCTTAAGGAAATACATGCTAATACAAAGCTTATTATTCTAGCATCTTTCTAAGTTTATAAGAGCTATATTTAAAATCAGTAGCTATTTTTGGCCCTTTGTCCCCCACCCCCATTATTTTTGGCTTTGTCCAGATCTATGCTTATTATTATTTTTTATTTTATTTTATTTATCCTTTGTTGACTGGGATAGTCATACTACGTTAGTAACCGCTTTTCAGATGATACCCTTGATGGTATTTATACTACTAGGGGAAATTTGGCCAGGGCATCTGGGAACTTCCCAAACTCTTTTTGATAGATGCAGTAGAATCTTTTACATCCACCTGAGCTACAACTAACTCAAGCAGATGGGGCCTCAGATTAATGTCTCATCCAAAGACACTAAGAGGTTGAAAGGTATGCTCAATAGTAATCTGAGTTCCACCACTAACCCTCTTTTTGAAAGAACTAGAACCAATTGCTTCCTTGGTGACTTTGTCTTCCAAATTTGTCTGGGACATACCTTAAACCACCTTGCTTCTACAGTTAGAAGTTGTAACACTCAAGTTTATCTTTAAAAACACTCCTCTCTCTTCAGCTTGATAAAGCTTTCATGCAGTTAATGCCACACCTTTACACTTATAGAAAAGTCTCCTTTCCATTAACTGCATTTAACTTTTCACTTTCATATTGTTTAACATATATCTCAGAATATGTTACATGGCATGCTATAGTTTGCAGCAGTTTTTTACCAGAAACAAAATGACTTCCTAATCTGTGATATTTTGTACTGTGATAAAACTTACCAGTTTGATTATTTAATATATTTATAACACCTGACTTATACTTTTTGATTTGTTATGGATGTAAATGTTGCCATTTACTGTGTCACCATTTGTCTTACTTTTTGTTGTGCCATTGCTTATTATATACATTTTTTGTATTGTTTTCCTCCTAACTTTACTGCATAATTCTGATTTATTTGTAAAGATGTTTGTGCCTAGCTCTTGTCTGCATTTTTTCTTCAACCCAGTAACACAGGCTTCAACCCAGGTGACTATCCCAATAATCAAGCCATATGTGTATTCATACTTGCTTACACACATGCATACAAGGTGGTTGGAAACTGTGTATTAAAAAATCAAATTTTCAGCTAGCTCATTAGCAACTGCATTTATTTATTTATTATTAATTTGCTTTTTTCAGTCTGTTACGTCCATGGTTTCTAATAGCTCACAGGTATATATTTGGTATTATTTAAGGAATTGTTTGTGTCAGTATTTTGTAGTTTTCAGGATTTTCTGTCTAGTTTTATCTATTTTATTTATTTTTACTTTATTGCATTTGTTTACCAGGAAAGTCCACTGGGCCTAAAATAGCACATTTTTAGTGGAGGCCCAGGAAAAAAGCTACAGCAAGAACACAGATACAGAAAAAAAAATAAACGTTAATTGGTACAGAAGTAGAAATAGTGTTACACAGTGATTACAGCAATATATACAGAATATATACATAAAAGCAGTAATCTAGTTGGTTTCATTACAGTAATATATACAGAAAATATACATTAGAGCAGGAATTTAGTCAGTTGCCAAATGAATTCAATCAGAAACAGATATATAATAATCAGTATTATTGTACCAGTATTAATAAGTGATGAAAAAAATAATAACTATGGAGAAAGTATCATCAGTCACTAGTAGCAAAAAGCATAGGAGTTTAGTTATTATATAAGGAGAAGGAAGAGGTCAAGTTATAGAGCAGGTGATCTCCATCATTTATTTCTGCTTCAGTCTTCTGAATAGATATATATAAAAATATGAGATTGCTAATGCAGGAAACTGTTGGGCTACCCTGGCTACCTGATCAATGCTGCTAGATTCTAAAGCTTAGGGTTTATGTCCCTTCCTTTCATATGTCATTTTAAATCCTTCTGTATTAATCCTTTCTGCCATATCCTCCAGAAAACTGGTGCAGGTGGCCATCACTCTGTCAGTTAAGTAATACTTTTAACATCCAACCTGAAAAACAGTCAAATATATTTGTCATCTTCTTCCCCTGTCCTTTCTCCTAAGTTCCGCAGTCTGTTCTTTCAACATCTTGTGAATCCATATAATGACTTCTTTCTTCCTCTCCTCTTGCCACCAGCATCATTTCATTGTACCCTACTCCTTTCATCTGAGCAGACGTATGCGACTGAATAGAGCTGGAGTTTCTTCAATCTATGTGAATCATTCACTAATCATTCTGTTCACTCACTTCGCATCTTCTCTATTAAAGTAATCTCTTTATATCATTTCTAGAATTTGCTGTAGTACTTAAGATAATGCAGTCATCAATGATATAATCCCCACATCCCTTGATTCCACCCCTAGCAATAATGCCAGCATCTTATTGGCATTCACTGCCACCCTCTTCTGTTGTCCATGATACATTGGTTGCCATCAGGTCTGAACATGCCAGGCTAATTGACTACCACTGATTCAGAAGGTGTGGTCAGCTTTAGTCTTTTCCTGCCCACATCTCCATCCACCTCCAGTGTTTGAACCATTATCTGTCACAAATCCATCCACCTCCTACATAACTGCAGTTAATAATTCAGTCTTAACTACTCCTAACTAAATTAAACCCCTACGTACTTCAATGCATCACACATACAATGTAAATTTGATTTTATTTCTATTTATTTATTAAATTTGTTTACAGGTAGTGCACTTATCACCACAGAGTAATTTCAGTGAGTGCACTCACAAGGAAATACAGAAATAAGAAAAGGTAAAGATATACTATTACAAAACAAAAGTAAACAAATGCATTGTCACATGATTGTGTAGCAAAGTTAACAGTTGTAATTTGTATCTTATAAGGTAGACTATAAAAATGAAAAGCAAGTAATCGCACATTCCCCTAAAATGAGGTGGGAGAAAAGAATGTATTTATGTCTTCTTCTTCTTTCGGCTGCTCCCGTTAGGGGTCGCCACAGCAGATCAACTGTTTCCATTTCTTCCTGTCCTCTGCATCTTGCTCTGTCACACCAACCACCTGCATGTCCTCTCTCACCACATCCATAAACCTCATCTTAGCCCTTCCTCTTTTCCTGTTACCTGGCAGCTTCATCCTTATCATCTTTTTCCCAACAGACTCTGCATCCCTCCTCAGCACATGTCCAAACCAACGTAATCTTGCCTCTCTGACTTTGTCTCCAAACCTTCCAACCTGGGCTAACCCTCTAATATACTTATTCCTAATCCTGTCTATCCTCGTCACACCCAGTGCAAATCTTAACATCTTCAACTCTGCCACGTCAAGCCCTGACTCCTGCCTTTTTGTCAATGGCACTGTGCAAACAAGAATTCAAAAGTAAGTTTAAATTTGTGATAATGAAAAGGCATAATGACTTCAAATAACAGAAGACAAGCAGAGTTAAGGGTGGCTAGGTTATGTGACCTTTCCAAAAGCACCTGCATTTGGGCTTGTTGCAGGAGATGCAACCTTAGTTGGAGATTAAATGTGGAGGGATAGGGAAAGGTCCTTTAAATGAGGTGGAAGACATTCCTCAAATTTCAGGGCTAAAATAGAAAATGCATGATTAGTACATTGTAGTTTTGTTTTAGGTGGTTGTAGAATAGAGGTAGTTTGGGAGCAAATATTTTGATTATAGGAGAAGGTTGTACTTAGGAGCTTTAATGCCAGTGGTAGGAGTCTGGAAAGAGGAGTTTGCATGGAGTGTGGTAGTGGTGTTCCTTAGGAGGATAGTGGGTCATAAAGTGACATTTGATCTGAGATTGTAAAGTTGATACATTCCTCTCTGGGAGGTTGAGGCTACAATAGGTAATCAATATGCAAACTGGACTAGAAAGACTCTTTTACCAATGGCTGTTCTAGCTAGGTTTGAAAATAAGTGATATATTTTTCTTGCCCAGAATAGTAGGAAAGCAATTTTTCCCTCTGCTTTGCTTATGAATGCTTGAAATTGGACGTTCTGGTCTAGCAATATATCAAGATATTTGTGGGTAGATGTTTTAATTGGGATGTTGCTGAATTATTTGATACTTAGGGATTTGGGAGGTGTACCTGATTCAGAGACATACCAAGCAGTGTTACTATTCTCCTATGACCACTTAGTTTGAACACTGAATTATGAAGTTTGTGACAAGAGTCATTTTAATCATAGCAGCAGCAATAGCTCAACTGCATGTGCTGACAGCTGCTGTCAGAGCCTCCACTGGCAATGTTGTGTGCCATTGCTTCTCACATCATTAAAGATGAGTTACTCAGATATCAGTATCTAGCAGAGCAGCAGATAATCGGATCATAGGCGGTTACTAGGTAAGCAGCCTTAGAGCTTTTTTAAGCCAAGCCATTCATGCCCCAGTCTTCTAAAATATCAATGCCCATGTACTAGGATGCCTTTGGTATATGCCTGCGCTTTAGGGCATCTACAAACTGCCCCATCCATAAGGGCCATAGATGAAAAAATAGGGGTGAATTTGCAATTTCCCATCCATTGGTCCAAACTGCATTTGAATAAGCTTAAGGGAGAGCTCTGTTTCACATGAATGGGAGTCTGTTCCAGAGAAGGGGTCATCTCTGAGACATATACCTGTCTCTCCAATGTGTTCTGTTTATGTTACAGATGAGTTTTAAGATTCTTACATTGGGTAATTCTAGTGCTTTTTGTTCTGCAAATGTGTAGCAGATCCATCAAGGCTGGATTGTAGAATACCTTGTTGGTTAGGCATAGATCGTCCCTTAGTAGTCTCTAGGAGACTGAGTACAGGGACATGGCTTTGAAGTGGTCCACATATGACAAATTATTTACACCCAGAATTCTTTTAATGAGAAACCTCTGCATGGAATTGATCTAGCTGTTGCAAATGCATGGTCAGGTACATGCCGAAGGATGAATTATACTTGATTATTGGTCTATTGAGGTCTGAGTACAGTGAGGCTATGATCTCCTTAGTTCTGGATGCTATACTATTACTTATAAGTTGTCCCATGTAGAAGGATTTTCTCACTACTATGAGCACATGGTGATCAAAGTTCAGTTATGATCATCCTGAGATCCCAAGTCCCTTATCACTGGGTCTAGTCTTAGGGGCGTATTATCAATGTTGTAATTTACAGGGGTAGTGGTCTTCCAAAAGGGTATAATTAAGCATTTTTGCATTGAGCTTTAGTCCATGGTTTTGGCACCAGTTATTTGTCTGTGTCAGATCCCCCCTAGAGGATATCTACATCTTTGGTGGCTTCAATGATTGCACCCATTTTGCAGCCATCAGCGAATTTACTCAGCCAAAGGCCCTCTACATCTGCCTTTACTTCAGAGAAGTATTTTCCAAACAGGAGTGGTCCCAATACAGAGCCCTGGTGGGACATCAGTAGTAAGAGTCCTCTTGGTGGAGGTGGATTTCCCCATCCTAACATCATGTGTCCTATCTGTGAGCCATTTGGCTATCCATAGGGTGGCATAGGGATTTATGCCTAAATTTGTGAGTTTGTCTGTAATATCATAGTAAGGTATTGTATTAAATGTCTTTGCCAGATCAAAGTGGGCAGTATATATTGCTTTGCCCTCATCCATAGTTCTAATGACCTTCTTGATGAAGCCCACCAAGTTTAGTGGGCATGAATGACCTGTCCTTGATGAAACCAAATTGGAATGGGTCCAGTGTTTGAAGATTTCCTATGTCTTTCCATGGCCTTGCATATAAGACTAGTCAAAGTTATAGGTCTGCAGTTCCCGGGGTCTGTTCATGGTCCACCTTTGTACAGAGTGATGACTGTTGCAGTCCTTCATTCTCTAGGGACAAAGCCTTGTCTGGTGGCTGTGGTTGAATAGAAATTCTAGTGGGTCTGACAGGTCATATTACAAGTTATTTAGGAGTCATTCTGGGATATTATCAGGACTTACAGATGCTGTGTTTTTAGCTCTGGAGAGTACAATGAGGACCTGTCTTTAGTGATAGTTGGAAGAAAAATGCCAGAGGATATTTTCTGGGGGGAACTGGGAGTAATAGGGAGGTGAAATTGAAGCTAAATTTATTGACCAGCAAACTTGCTATATCTTTCGGGGCGGTATATGAATTGCCATTTACAATTAGTTCAGCACACCTTTGGCTGCTCCCTTTAAAATTGCTTACATAAATGAAAAATGCCTTATGGTTATCCTTAGCCTGCAAGGCTATTTTTTTTATTTTTTCAGAGCTGGCTTTGGTGGACTTGATTAGTCTCCCAAGTTGCTTGTTGAGACTGATGTTTTTTTTTTTTTGTCTTTTGCATATATTCCTTCCTATTTCTGAATGAGAATTTCTTTTGTTCTACAACTTTTTTTTATTGGGGTCTGCAGGGGGGGGTTGTATTTTTGGAGTTTGCCCAAACTTTATTTCAGATTGGTGCTACTGTTTCTATGTAGTTATTTACATGCTTCTTCAGGGCTTCTAAAACACTTCTGCATAGGCTACCATGGTCTTTGAGTTTGGGAGGCTTGACATTTAGCTATGTCATTGCTTAATAGGAGGTATTTAGTCTTGGAAACGTTCTTAAAGGTTCTGGGGTTTGCTGGGAGTTCATTCTTTACATTTATTTCAAGGGTGACTTCTTTGTGATCCGATCTGACCAGTGAGGACAATCATTCACTTCTGAATCAACAGGGATACACTACAGAACCTAATCATATTACCCACAAGCTAAACTGAGAGGTCTGAGTGTAAGTTCATTACTGTGAGATTGCCCACACTCTGCAGTCCTGTGTACCATAGGCTCTCACCCATGTTGCTTTTTAAGACCCTACATGGTCTTGAGAGGCAGAGATATATAAATAGGAAGTGCAATCACTCCATGAACTCTCAAATCATCTTTAATACCCTAAGCATTATTTAGAGTATTTTCATGTGCCATCTGGGCAGTTCACATGACTAGCATATTTCATAAATATCTGACCAATACCATTGTCTTCTGCAATTGGCAGATGCACACATATAGCAAACAAACTGGCCTGTAGCATGCATGCTGGGTGTAACCACATGTAATGCTGTAGTTGTGTATTGCTGGTGATGCCAGATATGTCCTTGAGCCATGGATAATGTCCCCCAGTATTAACCCCCAGACAATGGCAAAAACATTACATAACACAGTTTGTGATAAAACAGAAAACACTGGAAAGAGATGTTGTATGTCTGAGAGATAGCTATCACTATTTAGACACATCTAGTGAGGCACTACAGTTTAGTCTAGAGTTATGCCATAAAATATTCATAGTGTATCCCATACTACGCAACCTAGTCCCGCAAAAATAGGTGATGCAGCTGTACAAAACTATGCCAGGCAATGATGGTTGGGAGAAAGGAAATTCACCCCGGGGATCACGTCAGTCGCCCTGCTAGACAGGGGTCCAGGGAAGTAAATAGTGTGGGAAGAAATAGCCAGGGAATTGTTATGGCTAGGCTTGTATAGGCCCTAGGGCTGATAGCCTAGTACCAACCTATGAACCTATGAACATGCTGCAGGAAAGGGATGAGATATGGGAAAGACAGTGGAGGAGTAGAGACACAAAGAGGATGCAATGAGTACAATACATTGGACCACTGGTAAAATGGTAGTGTCATATCCACAGATATAGACTGCGACATAGATAACATCAAATAATATGATGCATGCTCTAACATTCAGGCTATGCAAGACAGTGCATGGTCTGACCACATTATGCATCAGACACAGCAATAGACCCACAGAGGATAGGGTTTGGGTGAAGCATTGACATCATCATGTGCACAGGTGAGGGTACACAGTGATACTTGATTGGTGTAGATCCATGAGAAGTGAATGCATTGGCCACATAGTCTGGGTAATTGTTAGATGTCAGGGATCACATTCTCCAAGGATGGGAGTTGGGAGATGCCACTATGTGATTGCAGTTGATGTTGTCTTGTGGCAGTGTGTGTGTGTGTGTGGGGGGTAGGTCAAACTACATGATCTTGTTGAGCTACTCTGAGAAGACGTCCTATGTGTCGAGACTCATGAATGTCTTTATCCAAGACCAGGGGTGCCAGGCCATGTTCCAGTATACAATACAGATGACACATTCCCAGTTGTCTGTGCCCTCAGGCATAGGACATTACATGCATGTCCATCTCATGCCCTGAACCCCCCCTCCCCATGGCTGTGGACTCCAAAGGCAGCAGAGACAGATTGGATGTCAGCCATAATGTATACTGTAGCTATGGTGGCAACATTTTCCTACAGTGACCTCAGTAGGACTATTTTTTTATTGTGTTAATACTCTGGGTCAGAGTGTAGTTGGCACATGTCCTCATACCGCAGAGCTCACTTACCAGTTCCACAGTTGTGGCATAACAGCTGTCTGTAGCTGGATCACTGACCTGCACATCTGCTCAATGATTCTATGTGTTGCATGTGTATTAGGAACAATATGGGAGCTATGACAATGTCAGACTCCCCTAAATCTCTCCTCTGTTAGTCATTATACCCATGTCAAAGATAGCATGGATATCATGTGACTGGGATGCTTCAAGACCCCAAGTGGGACTTTGTCATATAGGTGGTACTTCAAGCTTTGGTGGGACACTGCACTCAGCAGCAACCTTCTACCTATGTACCTGTGGATGTGAATGCTCTTATCCCATGGGGTGTCACAGACAGTGCCACTGTGACACCAGACCATGCTGCCTACAAGTCACAATTGTTATCTACCACAGAAGAGCCTCAAACAGTGAAACTAGTGAATGCATTACAAAATGGCACCAATTGCAGCCAACAGGCATATGGTCCTGTTATGCCCCCTGTGGTATACATTGTAGGACACATGGAAAACAGGATTATATAATACTCTGATATGATATCTTGTTAGGCAGGACATTGCACATGCAGGAATGGTTCTTGAGTGCTGAGCAAACAAATGTAAATATGTTAATAACATTGAAACCCCTTCTCACACTATTTAACAAAAAAGGACTTTATGAGTAATTGGAATAACAGCTATTTGGTAGACACCTTTGTAAATAGTTGTTTAGTTATAGTTTGTGTTCTTTGTTAAGAAGAATGTCAAAAAAGCAGAAAAATCAAGTGTATAAAACAGTGACGCAACCAGTACTCCTGTACGGTACAAAAACCTGGGCAGTGAATGCAGAGCAATTGTAGAAACTAGAGGTGATGGTGAGGAAGTGCCTGACATAAGTGGTAGAATACACACTATGGGACAGATGAAGATATTATGACATCAGAGCAGAAGCCAAAGTAGCTCCAATTTTAAAAAAAAGGTCAAAGACAACAGATTATTGTGGTTTGGGCACATATACAGGAAAGCAGAAGGAAATTCAATAAAGAAGATTTGGGAGAGACAAGAAGAAGGCAAAAGGAAGTAAGGACATCCAGCAAAAAGAGACCTGCAACAGTTATGCATGTCTGTCAAACAAGGTAGGAAAGGTGGCAACATTTGATATGACACCCTAACCCCATGTAGAAGATGGAAAAAAGGAGGTTGATGATGATCATGACATTGCACCTGCAGACCAGGAATGCCCACTAAACATAAGTATAGATTACCAACTGTGATAGCCTCTACACTTCCTATGTATATATGTGTCATGCCATAGCATTGCAGTCAATATTAACTTGGTGTTCATTTATTGACACATGAACAGAAGGTGTCAAGCCTGCACCTATATCCAAGGCAACATGTGACACAATGGGGCCAGTCCTCCTGCCTGGAGAGTTGCAAAACAAACATCTCAACCTCCATCAGCTGTCTCAATGATTAGTCCATCCTGTGGTGACCATATCCACAATGATGTTCTGAGTCTTCTGAACTCCATGGGGAATCATATGTGTAACCCTCATTTGCATCCGTTATATTGACATAGTATGCCCTTCCACAGCATTCACATCTCCACCACTTTTTGTCAATAGGCACAGAAAATGCATGCAGAGGCTCCGCACTAGCATATTAGTCTCTTAGCTTGTGAGCATCTCTAGGTGTTGCCTTCACTGGGTGGACATTCCCATACCTATCCACCTTTAGACAAAATATGTAATTTATTAAGTGTATTAAAAATATGTAATTTATTAAGTGTATGTGCTCATCTACACTATGCAGGTGTAAATGTCTATGGTTTCTCTTCACTGTAACCATCTGGGTAACACCAGCAGGTGCCATTTTACTCCCCAATATATGGTAACCCTGTAGATATATAGGACTATGGCATTCCCTACCCTGTATACCACAGTAACCCATTCAATACTCCATGGGCACTAGATCTCCTAGAGGCATACACAGATATGTTGTGTGACTGTGTGGGGCCCAGCATGTGATGTGTGTGGCTGTCTGCATAGATCTGCCTACAAGTCTTCACATGCGTGTGCTGTGTTACTGCCACTATATGTGCTATATCTTCATAGGTTTATCGGAGGTTACTAGGCTAATACCCTAAGGCCCTTACAAGCATAGCCAAGTTCAATCCTTGTTCCCTTAAGGGTCTAGAGATGTGGTCTGTGTTATAAGGAGATCTAAATCAGCACTAATTGCCCCTATCCAAGACAGACACAGGTGAAACCCTTGTGGTGAATTTGCGGTCTCCCATCCAATTGCCCAAGTTACTCTTAAAAGTGTTAAGGAGGGTCTCTGTTTAACCTGTATTGGAACTTTATTCCAGGGGAGAGGCAACCTCTGGGAGACATATCTGTCTCTTCAGCAAGTCCTGTTGATGTTACCTACTAGATTAAGGTCCCTAGAGTGAGTGAATTATGTACAATTTGACATACAAATGTGCAGCATTTCCATTAAGGCAGGATCAGAGGTTGCTCTGTATGCAAGGCCCAGGTTGTCTCTGAGTAGTCTATACAGTACAGAGTATAGTAACAGTGATTTCATTCTGTCCGTGTAAGGCATCTGCTGAAGGTCTTGAATTTTCTTTGTGAGGAACCTTTGAGGAATCCCTTTATGTGGTCCATCCTTGCATAACCCTAAATTACACAGTTATACAAACAGCTACACTCCAGCCCACCATCTACCTGACATGCACCACAGTGCTCCCTATTGAAATGTCTGCACTAGAAATTCAGAGTGCCGACAAGCCAAAAAAAAAAAGATTGGAAATGCAGGTGAAGAGCAAAAGAGCAAATCTTGAACATCTCTATTCTCTTTAAAGTTCTTTTTTGCAGGGGGGCTTAGCCCCCACACAACTTGAACTTAGTAACTCCAAAATTTCCATACCACAGGGAAAAGGAAATATTCTGTGAAATGGCAGTCTCTGACTTAATATATGTAAGTCCATTTTTTCTGCCATTCAGTCTATGTATTACAGAACTTGCTATAGCTGGTCTCGACATTTAAAATGATTAAAGTACCACAGTCATTGGAGGAGCACAACAGCTACACTATCAACCTAGTTCTACTTCCTTCTCTATCTAATGTTCTATGTTCACATTTATTTTACAGAAGTTTTAATTAATTCCATTGACAGTCTTACAGAAGATGATGATGGTGCTTTATCTCATATTGCAACACAAATGCAAACACACACACACACACACACACACACACACACACACACACACACACACACACACACACACACACACACACACACACACATATGCAAACAACAGAAATGGGAAGTACATATTTTAGAGGTCTCCAATATAATTTGTCCCTGGCATATTATACAACAAATTAAGGACTTATGTAACATCTGTCTGAAAGCCCTGTTTTACTAGTATATAATATAGCGCATGTATGGCTTCTTGCACGTAAGTCTAGAATGTCTAAGTGATGGAACTAACACACACCCATCTATAGTGACACTGCAACAGCTAAAGGCTGCTATGACTAATGCTGCGAGGGATGTGCTAAACACATCATATCGTTCCTCCCACAGCAGAGGGAGGGTCTGTGGCTGAACACCAAAGGATGATGAATGTGAAAGGGCATATCACAGAAGGACACCTCTCCGAGTTCTGGTATTCAGAGAGGGAAATCCCCATAGTTTTACATCTGTAATTTGCAGTGCAGTGTGCAGAGATGGAGATGCCTGTTCAACACTTCCTAAATGTCATCAGCATCTAAATGTAAATAAATGTCTTAAGGATTGCTGTGAAAAGTCACCTGACAATGAAAATCACAGCATTATTTGAACTTTAAATATTTTTTGTGCCAAATGACATAACTGCTTTAATGTTTAGTTCATTAGATTAGTGTCATCTGCAATTGCTATGTATGTTTTATAAAATTAGTGACATTCAAAGTGACATTTTCAAAAGAAATTTCAAAGCTCAATAATAATATTAGACTTCTGAAATGTCAGGTACTTGGAGGTTGGTACAATGGTTAAGGTATTTATCTTATAGATACACAGGGTGAAGGGCTTGAATCTGAAGTGAGATAAACAACTTTGCTTGAAATATCTTGCAAAGGCGGCTAACTAGTACTAAACTATGGACTCTAAGAATGATCATGATTGCCCTTAACTTTGCTTTAGTTTTCTGTGGTTGAACCTCCCCCCCAGAAAAAAAAAATGCTTCAGGGATTAAACGTACAGAAAGTAAAGATCCAAAAGTAAACAGAAGTTTGCCAGCTGTTTTGTTGAAAGAATCTAAGTTAAAGCCATGTTTGAGCTGTGCTTCTGGTTTTAGATGTTTTCCTTGATTTTCGAACTGCAGGTTAAATGTATTGTTTATTGAATTGTGGACCTATTTTAGAAAATATTTATTTATTTATTTATTTAACATTTGTTGACCGGGAATGTCCGACACGGTTCCACAGAGCCTGTTTGTTTTCAGCGGAGGCCCGGGGAGAAATGCTCCAGATGCATATCTTTGGAATGTGGGAGGAAACCGGAGTACCCGGAGGAAACCCATGCGAACACAGGGAGAACATGCAAACTCCACACAGAAGGCACCCCAGCTGAGAATCGAACCGGAGAACCTCTTGCTGTGAGGCAACAACGTTAACCGCTGCACCACTGTGCACCGCAAACAGGTTTCATATTTTGTCGAGAAGCAGACCTGAAAGGCAGTGTGCATTTTTATTGTCCAGAGCACAAACATACTGATGTGGAAATATAATTCAGAGGTCAATAAATCCCTTTGGCTCACCTTTTGCACTTATTTCTCTACTTATTAGTTAAGTTCCTTGTAATTGTTTATCAATAGCCTATATCCTCTCACCTGCCAGTAGTACTGCCTTAAGTTGCCCAGGTGCATCTCTGGTTGTAGCTGGAAAGGGTCAGTAGACCAGTCCACTTATCCGGTTCACAAATAGTTAATAAATAAATACATTTGTAGTTTCAGATAACTGTTTCTGAATCTTTAGTCTTATCTACAATAATATTCCATGCATCCTAGGTGCTCTCTGAAAAATATTTCTTCACTATCTTTAAGCTGTTAGACTCTATATTTACAATACTCCCCTTTCTTTTTGAACACAGATGCACACACACACACACACACACACACACACACACACACACACACACACACACACACACACACACACACACACACACACACAACAGTATGTGCACTTTTGCAGATTAACTTTAGATGGAACATTTATTGCATTTCTTTCTCTCTCTCTCTCTCTCTCTCTCTCTCTCTCTCTCATTTCTTCTGAGATATTTATTGTCACACTGTCTTCATATGGCTACTGCTGTGTATCCTATTCCTTTTTAGCTACTCTCCAATGTACAGCCGACATCTTGTCTATGTTTTCCTGAAGAAGGGATGTCTAGGGCTGTGCACAATACTCCAGGTGAACCTGAAACAGCTGTCTGTTCAAAGGATTTAGAACTACTTAATATTTTAAAAGCTCTGTCTGCCGCATTATCATTCTGTTACTCTTTAATGTCATCTTGTGTTGTTTGTCTACTTTGAGATCATCTGGTTTATTCATTTCTTCCTGTCCAATGCTGCTGCTGTTATTGTCACCCCACTATGCTCACTTTTTATTAGTATTCATTTTATCAGATAAGTTACTCTGCATTTTCTTGCAGTAAGTCTCAGCTGCCATAATCTGACCATTCCTTCAGACTTGTCAAGATTCCCTCTTACCCACAATTTGTACTCATCTTTGCATATAGGTTCTGCCTTATACTAGTGTTGTCTTCACTGAGACACAATGACATTCCAGAATGTTATCCATGGAAACCATGAAAAAACTAGTCGCTATAGTGGGGTACAGGGATATGTAAGGACTATGGTCCAGTGGACCTGGGTTCATTAGTGGCTCAGGTAACTGAAGTCCAACAGGAAGGCATGGGGTTACTGTCCCTTGGACGGTAGTCCTGTGGGCATCTCCTATGAAGATGCCTGAAGGAAGATGGGACCATTGCTATTGGGAGGTATGGTTCAAATGGGGAAAAGGGTGGAGACATTGCTGAGATGTCATAAGTTCATAGGTGTTTACTAGGTGAACGACCACAAGGACCTTTTTAAGTCTAGCCATACATCCCAAATCTCTGACAAGTTCTGATACCCTTGATAAGTGTAAGCAGGGGTTAGGGAGATGAAATATTTACAAGCAGGGGCCTGAGAGATAAACCATTTACAGGTTGTCTGTGTCCATTAGAGACATTGAACTCCCTCCTATCATGGAGGCAGGGCAATATGTTATATGTCTCCATTGCATGCTTGCCCCCAAATGTAACCATGGGGTCTGCAAGGGGGCCAGGGGGAGTAACAGGGTAGGTGAAAAAGTGAAAATAATGCTGTTGTAAAGGTGGACAGCAATGACCCCCCCCCCAGGAAGTCTTTAAGGTCCTCACTGGTCCTGGCTCAAATGTAGGCATTGGACTGGGTGTTGAGTGGAGTGCTGGTAGGCCCAGTGAAGGATGTGGGGCACTCAGATGGCTGTCAGATTGACAGAAATGAAGAAAGAATTTAAATAAAAAACAAAACAAAGCCCTAAAAAGACTAACCTGAGTACAGAATGCTGCAGTACATCTTGATAAACCTTATACTTCAGAGTTCTTATCTTACAATACAACTATGCTTCCTGTATGTCACCCACTCCACTACCCCACCTTTCAAATCACAAATTGGCTTGCAACAGAAGTAAAAATTCCAACAGGAAAAAACAAATGATGTAACCAAACAAAATCCTGCAGTGCTTGAGCAAAAGGCTGGAGATGAGTAAACATCCAAGCTGATTTTATTAAAACACAATAGTTAAGGGCTTTTGTTCCATTTAAACACTTACTGGAACTTCTTCAGAGCTAACTTCAAAATGTTAAAAAAACATTTAAATACAGTTGTAAAAATCACATGACCCAACTCAATCCACCAATTAAGAAATGACAAAACTATTAGCAAAGATTAATGATCAATTAGCACTTTAAAATCGAAGAAATGGAAACAGAATCATTTCGCCCTGGAAAACAAGTGGCATCTAACCTAATTTGCCATTTTTCCAAAAAAAAGCAACTTAAAAAGCATATGAAACTAAAGTAAATATTTTGTGAACAAAAAAATTTGTTAGAACTGTACAAGTAGTAATGTTTTCAGTAAGAAATATTCTTTACTGCAATAATACTCATTGCATTTATAGTCTTCCCATAAAGGCTATAATGTATTATAATCCACACAAACTCAGAATTATATTTTTATTCTTCTTCTTCTTCTTTTGGCTTTTTCCTGGTTAGGGGTCACCACACTGGATCACCTGTCCACTCATGATTGGCAGTGGAGTTTTACAGTGTTGAGTTGCCAGCCCAGTGCCCAACCTTCCACAGAAGGCACACACACACGCATGCACTCACACCTAGGGCCAATTTAGAGTGTCCAATCCACCTGCAGCATGTCTTTGGGAGGAAACCGGAGCACCTGGAGGAAGCCCATGCAACCACAGGGAGGACATGCAGACTCTGCACAGAAGGCATTCCAGCCAAGGATTGAACTGGAGAACCTCTTGCTGTGAGGCGACAATGCTAACCACTGCACCACCGTGGCCACCCAATTATATTTTTTATTATATCGTAGATAAATACTTAATACCAAAAAAACAGGAAACAAACAAGCGAACAAAGCTCCAGTCCACCAAGAACACAAGCCCAAAAGTTCCTTAACGCGTTTTTATTATTTTGCACAAGTAAAAGCCACAAACACAGTGTGGCTTCTTCAGAGGAATTTTTTAAGAGAATACAAAAAGTACCTCCCTTTTTACAGGAGTTGCTAATTACTTAATTAGTAAGCTTAATTAAAAAAATTTAGTTAAAAAGACAGACACAATAACCTCGCCTGCTGTTACATTTACCCTTAAAGTTGCATTCAAAGTGCAATAAACAGTTGTTTTGCACATCAAAAGCATATGTTATGCACTCTAAACGTAATAAAACATTAAATAATCTAAAACAAAAAATATATAATGACAATATATCAAAAAAATATATATATAATATAACTGCTTCAGTGACTGACAAGCTAAAATTGCTTGATGTAAAAACTTTTAAACTACGCAAATTGCAGCTCGAAGTAGCTTATTTTAAACAATGCTTGAATGAAGGACTGGTCCCGAAGGGGCTTAGGAGTGCTTTTACACCATCTAGTATTATTGATAGTGTTGATTTTCTGTTAGATTTGAAGTGTCTCTTTCAGAAACAAGGCTTGCAATTAGTTGAGTTATTAGTTAAACACTATTCTTTGTGTATAGACAACTTAACAAAAGAAGTATGTGTTTTAGATGAAGAAATCAAGTCTCATGGTGCTTTTTCTAAATTCACTTTTGATTATGCACGCATTTTTTCAAGCATTGATACCTATTTGGTTAAAATTAAAACCAACAAATCAAAAAAACTACATAGAGATAGGTTGGCTTACTCAAATGAGAAGGCCTTCCCTAAGTTAAGTAGTAATAAACAGACTGTAAATGCGGATGATTTGGTCACATACTCAGATGGGGATGAAATGGAATGCCCCCCTAATAACAATCTTGACGGTTCTAATACTGAAGGCCAACGGCCTTTAAGGCGAAGTAATAGAAACAAGGAGAGACATGAAAACAATAAGGATGCAAATATTGTTGCACCTACTGCTATTGATAATCAGGCTTCTTCTAGAAATCTAAACCCTAACAACTCTTCTTTTTTAGGGTACAGCAACAACAAATCCCGTCAGAGGGTTAACAGGAACTAGAAGCATTGAACCCACCTGAAAGGGCTGTTACTAATGGTTTACCAACCATTTTGTCTAATGCAAATGGTGACTTTAAGATCTATAACTTTTCTGCTCTTTTATTAGAGCCAGGGCTTGTCGAACTTTTGGCATTGGGCAACACTTTTGTTCCATCTAGCAAATGTGATGTTGCTAGGGTGTTATTAGACTTAAAATGTTATGTCAGGAAACTGAATTTAAAACTTCTTTTTAATGATAACACAGGCGCTAATTTGAAATTAAAACTGCCTAGTGTATTCAATCCACCTTTACATGTAGCCTTAAAAATGTTTGAATGTGCTTGTGAGTTAGACATTAGGCACATGGATAAGTCTTACAGTTTCAAGTCTAATACTTTTAACATCTCGAAAGAACAATTGTTAGCTTTAAACAAATTACGGTCTTCTGCAGTCAGGATTATAAAACCTGACAAAGGGGGTGGGTTGGCCATTTTTGAACAAGCTGACTATGTGGAAAGAATGTACAAAGTCCTTGATTCCCCGGCTTATGAAGCCTCTTCCTTGAATGAAATGAATACTTGTTCAAGTAGAATTAGGGGTTATTTCAGGGACCTGTTCATAAGAGGGAGAATTGACATGGATACTTTTAAATACATTGACATTTTGAATCCTAAAACACCTGTCATGTTTGGTATACCCAAAGTCCACAAAAATCTGGCCAACCCTCCAACGAGAGCATTAATAGATGGTAGGTCATCTGTTTCATACCCTTGCTCCAAGTACATTGACTTTTTGCTTTCCAAGTATGTAAAACTCATCCCGAGCATTTGCAAAGACTCCTGGTCCTTTTTATCCAACTTGAAGGGGGTTACAATAGAAGAGCCTACTAACTTTCTTACCATCGACGTAGTCGATCTATATACATCTATCCCCCACCAGGAAGGGATCCAATGGGTTGAACTTCTTCTACTTGAGTTGGGTGCTCCTAAGAATGACATTAACAATGTCACTGAGTTATTGGACATCATCTTGTCTTCAAACTTTTTTGTGTTTGACAATGAAGTCTTCGTTCAGAAACAGGGTGTAGCTATGGGCTCACCCTGTGGTGCAGCTTTGGCCAATTTATTTAGGGCCTATTGGGAAAGGCACTTCTTACTCAATAACAAAGATTGGAATGATAAGATCTCATTTTATACGTGCTTCTTAGACGATGTGTTCATTTTATTTAAAGGTGACTCATTAAGGGCTCACTCCTTTGTTGAGTATTTGAACTCAACAACAACTTTTTTAAAATTCACTTACCGATTTGAAACTGACTCAATTGACTATCTTGATGTTAGCTTGTCAAGACTTCCGACATCTGACAAGCTAAAAGCGATTACTTTTAGGAAGGCTACTTATGTGAATTCTTTCCTTCATTTCACTAGTTCCCACCCATTAAAACAAAAAAGAGCCATCGTGAAAGCCCAACTAGTGAGGGCGGCAAGAATGTGCAGTGAGGTGTGTGATTTCCAGTCCGAAGTGACTAGCTTGAAGGTGTATTTTTTACACCGTGGGTATCCATCGGAGTTAGTGGATGATCTTATTAATGAGGTGTCCACTAAGAGAAGGGAAGGTTTATACGAACCCCTTCTTCCAGTATTACCCATAGTTGAAGCAGTCCCTGAGCATACAGCTAGTGACATTCCATCTATGTCACTTTTTTGTGCCACAAGTTTTGTTTCTGAAAACACACCACAGGAATTTGGGTGTAGTTTTGTCATGACATACAACATAAATTCTGATGCTATTTTGGGCATTCTAATGAAGAATTGGTATTTTATTTCTACACATGCGTTGTTGTCTGACAAATTAGGTGTAAAACCCCGTGTTGTTTTCAGGAGAGGGAGGAATATGAAGGACTTATTACAATGCGTTTCTTTAGGTGACTCCTTTAATAGGATTAAGGGGTCATTCCCTTGTGGTATGTGCAATTGGTGTAATCTCATAAAGTCAGGTACCTCATTTGAGGTTTCAGATAGGAAATATTTTATTAAGTGTAGGATTTGTTGTGATACGAAATCTATAATCTATCTGGCCTTTTGCACATGCTGTCCTGCTTTCTACGTCGGTAAGACAGATAGAAAGTTTAAGGAGCGCATATACCAGCACCATTATGCAATCAAAAATAACAAATGTGAAAACGCACTGGCTAAGCATGTATTTAATAACCCGGGCCATGCATTTTCTTTTATGGGCATTGATCATGTGGCTCCCTCTATTAGGGGTGGTCCTACTTCTATTTTACTTGAAATACGTGAATTGTTGTGGCAGCTAAAATTAGATTCTTTTAATACACCGGGGCTAAATGAAAGTTGTAATATAGCCCCAGTGTTAAAGTACAAAGCATACCTGAGATGACATTTAGTAAATTGAAAATGTCTCTTAATGAATACTTACCTATTTGGCTTGCCAGCTTCTAGTATTGTCAGTACTGCCCGTTTTTACACAAAAAAGCCTTTAATATAAATTATTTTGTGTATAGTCAGTATTTACATTTTCTATTTTATATTTTTAATGTATATGAACTAGTTAGTCAGATACATTATAAGATTGCATTCTAGGTAGAGTAAGTCTGTGCAGTTAGATTTTTGTAATTCCTAATTTTTAGTTACTTGAATTCCTTTATTGCATCACAAAAGGGTTTTTATTGCCTGAAGTTAGCTAGAGTGAATTGTGTTGTCCCTTTAGAAACATTTCTATACTTTTTATTTGTTATATTATATATTTTTTTGATATATTGTCATTATATATTTTTTGTTTTAGATTATTTAATGTTTTATTACGTTTAGAGTGCATAACATATGCTTTTGATGTGCATAACAACTGTTTATTGCACTTTGAATGCAACTTTAAGGGTAAATGTAATAGCAGGCGAGGTTATTGTGTCTGTCTTTTTAACTAAATTTTTTTAATTAAGCTTACTAATTAAGTAATTAGCAACTCCTATAAAAAGGGAGGTACTTTTTGTATTCTCTTAAAAAATTCCTCTGAAGAAGCCACACTGTGTTTGTGGCGAAAACGCTGCTTTTTACTTGTGCAAAATAATAAAAACGGGTTAAGGAACTTTTGGGCTTGTGTTCTTGGTGGACTGGAGCTTTGTTCGCTTGTAGATAAATACTTGGCAATCAGTCTGCAGACTATTACACACATAGCCACTAATCAGTCAGTGACTAACGGTGAGAATCAAACATGTACCTTATGTCTTGGAGGTAAACATCTAACCAATTTGCAAACCCCCAATAAGATGCTAAATAGATTCATAGATTAGTACTAAGCTAACTGCCCTCGTGAGCCATTTTAAACCTAGCCAATTATCCCTTGTGAGACTCAAAACCTGCACCTTGTGCTTGCAAGGCAAACACCTTAACCATTAGGCCACTCTCCCAACAAACAAACAAACAAATTATCCCAAATTCAACAAACAAACAAATTATCATACCTTAAAAACCATATAAACAAGGGTTAGAGGGCTGATGTAATGGTTAAGGTGTTTACTTCACAAGCACAAGGAACAGAGTTTGCTTCTTACCTTTGGAAAGGAAATTTGCTAGGTTTAAAATGCCCCACAAAGGCAGCTAGCCTAATAATTGCCTGTAAGACATATATTGTTAGAAAACTTTTACAAAAACTTTCACATGACAGCAGGAAATTTCTGACTGAGTGCATGTTATTGAGATATTTACAGAAATATGAAAATGTGTGCTTAATTGTATAATTAGTAATATAATAACACTGCATATCTCTCAAGAGTTCTGTTATGTATGATTGAAGTGTTTTAATGTCTAATTAAAAACTCAGGCAAAAAACAGTTCGAGCATACTCCATACTGAGTACAAAAAACACTGAATACGTTAATATCGAGAAGGGAAAACTATTTCCTTTCCCAATATTATCACTAAAAGGTAATACTAACATCAAAGTCATGTGAATCATGGCAGTGTTATGGGAAGCTTTTTAGGAAGGTAAGGTGTAGGGTTAGGGTTGAGGGAAGGTACAGCATTAGGGTTAGGGTTAGCACCCATTACTAATGAGGGTAGGGGTTTCACTCCCCCATCCTCTACTCTAACTAGGGTGTGGTTTCTGAGACTTCAGCCATGATGTGCATGCAGGTGGAAATACTTTTGAACAAACTGTGTTAAGTAACTGTTTTAGTTATAATTTCATTTTATGCAACAGTAATAAATTGTAATATTTGATTGTAATTTTATTTTCATTATTTATAAATCCATTAACAAGTACTTCTTCTTCTAACCCAGTACATGATTTACAAAGTAACATATTTATTTATTTATGTATTTATTTATTGACATTTGATTACTGGGAAAGTCCAACTGGGTAGAATTCCATTTTCAGCGGAGGCCCAGGGAGGAAAGCTCCAAAACATTTCAAGAACATTAAGTTTACAATCTCCAAAAATAAAACAAAAACATCTGTAGTTTAAATAATTCTAACACATTAGAGATAATATAAAAACATTGGTTAACATATACAGATTATTATTTTAACAAACATATATCACATTTTTATATATCATGAAAATTTGTTAACACATTACTCATATCCATCTTTTTCAAAAAGATGCATGCATGACTACAATCATGCTCATGATTTCCTCTGCATTTCATAATAGCATTACAAGTAATATTTTCAGGTTCATATATCTGTCAGAAAGTACCTCTAGTTATGCAAACTTAGTAAACTTTTTGCTTTTAATATGATTCAATGAAATAGTGAACATTGAGAAAGAAAAGTGTTTTTACTTACTATAGAACTCTGAATTCTCACTATTAGCTGGTCTACCCACTCAGCAGGCTGGTCAGCCCTCTGCAAGTCATCAAAGCAGTGATGGCACTGCTGGCTGGACCATGTTATACCTGTCAGGGTTAACAGGTGGTCACCCAACTCCTGCCAAATAAATTATTTTCAAGTGGTAAAACATGCATACTCCTCAGTCTTTTCCTGATAAGAAAAATTGGGAGGGTAGAGCATTATTAGGTTTTCTTGTCAGGCCAGCTTGGAGCTCAGCCTTGTGCCTTCGCAGGTGATGCCACTATTTGAAGTGCTAGAACAGCATTGAGGAATGTATGGTCTGAGATGTATTAATCAGGGTTAGAACCACCTGTGAGGTATGACATCACCCTAACCAAATCCTGTTTACTACACCACCACAGGCCTCTAGCCCCTCAACACTGGGGTCCTCCATTGCAACACTATCTGGCAGTGCATGTATTTGAGGCTCTGTGGACTAGGACCCCTGCTGGTACTTCCTCTGCCCTTCTTCCCTTACATATATATATATATATATATATATATATATATGTGTGTGTGTGTGTGTGTGTGTATATATATATATATATATATATATATATATATATATATATATATATATATATATATAGGTTCATAGGTTCATACTAGGCTATCTGCCCTAGGACATTTATAAGCCTAGCCAGAGTGTGTTTGGCATTCGCCACCCATTTTAAATTAATTTTGCTATGCCCTTTTTCGAGGTTAGTATACTGTGCCTCTGTCTAACAGTGACACAGAAGTGATACCCGGGGTAAACCTACGATCTCCCATCCACTCATCAAGATTCCTCTTGAAGAGAGTCAAAGAGGGACTCTGCCTAACCTGGACTGGGATTTTATTCCAGAGTGAAGGGAGCCTCTGGGTTATGAATCTGTCCCTCAGGCATGTCCTATTTATTTCAGTGCTGAGGTTCAAGTCTCTCGAGCACGTAGCTCGATGGGATTTGGATTTTCTGAGGTGCAGCATGTCCATTAATTCCGGGTTGGACATGGCTTTATACGTCAGGCACAGATTGCCTCTGAGCAGGCGGTATGCCACTGAGTAGAGCTGGAGTTTCTTTAACCGGGCAGCATATGGCATCTGTTTGAGCCCTTTGATCCTCTTGGTGAGGTACTTTTGGGGTCTTTCCAGATACTGCAGGTGTCTGGTAAGGTACATCCCAAAAGGGGCATTGTACTCAATTATGGGCCTGATGAGGGATGAGTAAAGAGGCACGATGACCTCCCCTGATCTAGATGTGAATCCCTTCATGATTAGGTGGGCTATATAAAATGTTTTTCTAACCACTTTGGCCATGTGGTTGTCAAATGAGAGATTGCTATCAACTTGGGTCCCCAGGTCTCTAATTACTTCTTCTGTACTTAATGGATTACCACCTATGTGGTAATTTGTGGGCACTTTGTTTTTGCCAAAGGGGATGATTATACACTTTTTGGCATTTAGCTTGAGGCCATGGCTCTGGCACCAGTTGTCTGTTTCTATGAGGCCCTGACATGGCTCCAGCAATTCTAACCATGTGGGTTCTGTCCTTGAGCCAGTTTGCAACCCATCAAGTGACATAGGGGTTTATATTTAAGCTGGTGAGCTTATCTATAATGCCAGATGGGGTACTGTATCGAAGGCTTTTGAGAGGTCCAGGTAGGCTGTGTGGATCACCATCCCCTCGTCAATGGCCTTGGTGACTGTTTCAAAGAAATCAACCAGGTTTAAGAGGCAGGATCTGCCCTTAACAAAGCCGAACTGGGTAGGATCCAGTGTCTGTAGGTCCCCAATATCTTTCTTTATGAGGTCCATGAAGATCCTTTCCATAGCTTTGCAGACCAAGCTAGTCAGGCTTATGGGGCGATAGTTTCCAGGATCCGTTGAGGCACCACCTTTGTGGAGAGGGACCACTGTTGCTGTATGCCACTCTTTGGGTACATATCCTGTAGTAAGGCTGAGATTGAACAGTAGTTTTATGTTTGGGTTTAGCTCTTCTTGGAGTTCATGTAGGATGCAGCCCGGGACACCGTCTGGTCCTATTGATGCTGTGTTTTTGCTTTGGAGAGGGCGGCTCTTTCCTGAGCATCTGAGATGTCAGGGGGGCAGCACTCTGCTGGGATAGATATTTGCCCTTTTGGTGGGGGGGGGTTGCGCTGAACTTGCCAACTAGGATGTTGGCAATGTCTGTGGGTTCGATGTATTTTTTGTCATTTTGGACTAATTCTGAGCATATCTGGGAATTCCCACCCAGGTTCCTAACATAACTAAAGAAAGCCTTGTGATTATCCTTAGTGTCCTGTGCAATGTTTCTCTTGAAGCTGGCCTTAGACGATTTTATGAGTGCCCGTAGTTTTTTGCTAATACTGATCAGAGATGCCTTCCCTTTTTGGGATTTTGCTCTATCATGTAGTAGCTTCCTCCTTCTATTGTATAGTTTGTTTATGGCTGGGGTCCACCAGACAGGACGTCTGCCTTTGAAGGATTGTGTCTTGGTTTTATATGGGATTGCATGATCCATGCATTCCTGAAGGTGTTAATAGAATGCATTTATAAAGGATTCTGCGGTCTGGGCCATATTTTCCACAGGCTCGGGGGC